>NC_049986.1:17227541-17268996 GCF_000003815.2 Branchiostoma floridae | reverse complement strand
GAGAGTATCAACCGCCTCCTTTACATTATTCCTGTAGTGTGGTGATCATAGTGAGCTGTGAACACGTCATCACATGTTTTCGACAAGACTAACTTCTTGATTTGATGAAGTTTTCTAATGAACGCGCAGCATACATCGTATGGGTATATAGCCAAAAACATATTCATGCCATTTTGCTGACTCTGGAATCCATCAATCATTTGAATATGAAGCCTTCTTGATTTAATTAAGTTTTAAAATGAACTCTCAGCATACATGTTATGCGTATATAGTCAAAACATATTTATCCCATTTTGCTGATTATGGAATTATCATTGATTAATGATTGATGATTTCAGATGGCTCATGTTAAGGCATCGCAACTGTTAAGATTTGAAGTACATCTAATTAATGGTGATAAGTCAGAGCACATGGTTGGATGGGTCTCGGTCTTGCATAATAGTCTAGCAAAGTCAGGGTTCACTGCACAACAGTCGTATCAGGTGCAATGTATGGCAAATAACGTGGGTTATCAACAACTGTAAACTATCATCATTTTGGTAATTTATAAGAAACAAGCTACCGTCGTTATGATAACTCTTCCATTTTTCAAAGTTCAAGTCAGATTTGTCTTCAAACCGTAAAATATTTATCGTCTTGTATGAGTGACAAAACGTTACCTGTAACGCAGACACATTCAAGACTCGACTATGTTATTGAACATAATGAGCAGTGTGGGGTTGGCACATGTTGTAAAATCGCAGCTGTGACTCTCGATTACGATTTCTATAGTGGTTGTCAGCACATGAAGGCTTCGGCAGGAGACGGCGCACGATCGAAATAACTGCTTACCTCACCAAAAGCTAGAAACATTCAATAAACCCTTCATCTTACTAGGATTTGTTAGCCTATCCATCAAACCTTGTCAGATCTGCTTTGCGTAGAAGGGGGATGGGAGGGACGGTATGCATGTCAAAACCACACCAGTGTCGAAAGTGTACAATTCTAAGCTTATATTAGTTCCTGGTTTGCAGGCAGCTTAGCTAGGAATACGAACGGGAAAGATTCAACACAACGGTGTGTTAGCATGATCTGGGGCTAAATCAAGCCGCCGTCTATCTATGGTTGTGAAATGTCTATGGTGGTACAATGTCCCTTGCACTCTATACAAGTATAAATCATAGCACCCAACTTCCCAGACCCAGATATTAGTTATTCAACAAAATATTTAAGGAAACTGCTGACTCTTATATTGATGACTGGATATTTTGCTGCTGCAATCGAACACCGTATCAAAGGAAATGCATGGTCTTTTTACATTCGTTCTCAATAGTGTGCTACACACCAATAAGCTAATTTTCCATTCATGCTTCTGTGCCAGAATATATCTTCCCACTCAAATGACGTTATTGACCAGACTTAAGCATGCTTTATATCCAGCCACGAGTTTGCTCTGAAAAGCACCATATAAGTATATACTAAGTGTGAATGACACTGATAGAATCCTTGATATAGGACTGTTTTATGAAGAAAAGGACGATTGTTTTAAACGTCATCCTTCATTCATACTATCGCAATATATCATTCCTGAAATAATCCTGAGTTAGATAATTCCAGTGGGTAGACTGCCGAAGTGGTATTACAGTAATAAGACTCCAGTAAGGCACGTGATAAATCACTGGAGGTGATGATAACCCAAGGCTTTGAAAGATCAACCTTCGCGTCCTCTATGTTATCAGACTATTCGTTCAGTCTCTACAAACGTTTAGACTGCCTACTGGAGTGAAGTAGATGTATGGGTAGTCCTTGAAAATCCACCGAGCAGAGTTTTTAGATAAGAATCACGCCACTTACAGCCATTCATGTTTCCCGCTCTGAAGGCGTGCACAAGGTCATTCCCCCTCACGCAATGCCCTTTGGAGATGATTGGGCGTTTTGCCGTTAAAATTGCAATCGAACACGGTATCACAGGACAATGGCCTTTCCATGTTACCTCTTACGCGATTTCGTGACTGAAAATGCGCCCATTAATCCAATGCTGCCATGCTTAAATCGTTCTGGCAAGGGAAAATTTGATGTCAGCTTTGCAGGTTTCTGCTACAGTGCTTATACGAGGGTCTCGCGCAATGAATGTGTATGAGAATATGAGTGACATCACTACCCATGTCTCTATACATTCCAACTACCTCACGCTGCCGAAGATAGCAACCTACAGTTAATAAGATTAACTCAGATATACACTTTTCTTGATCAATGTATGCATCAACCTCACGTATAAGTGAAAACGTCTTCCATGTCAAAAAGGGCCAAACTATGGCGGACCATCTACCTGTACCTGAAGCAAGACTTGCACATTCAAGTTTGACATGAGTAAAAAGTCGTCCTTTCTGGCTAAAAATTGATAAAATATGGTGTCTGGATGCGAATTGTCAGTTTATGATTCTGTGCTCGATCATGTTGTTTTCAAGTCCCGAGGCCGACTCGCATTACGCACCGTTGGCGATGTGTTTAATATTTCATGACTGGAACAGGTGATGTTTCACCTGTGCATCACTACGCCGTCCGGGAAAACGGAACTGTGTCCATGTCTCCGCTCCATCATCATGTCTGCTTATGACACACGCCTAATTCATAACATTTACGGGGCTATAATTCGCACTGCAACACAATCCTGGATTAAACTTTATCTACGGCAATGATTTTCGTGGTCACAATTCTTCTAGTGAAATGAAAATGGTTAGAGAAAATGTAAACATTGGATAAGGTAGTAACCATTCCCTATCAAAAGACCTGGTTTACAAACAAAAATTAGAAAAATCTAAAAATTTGGAAATACTGTACTTGGTAACTTTGCGATCGATAAGTTAAGCTACGCCGTAAAATCTACCAGTGACCTCATTCCATCCACCCGTGAATCGACAACATGGCAATGGTGAGGAATGGTGTATGGAAATCAGGACCCGCTCACCTCACTGTCGTTGTGAATCATGTTGAGGTGGTACCCTGGGAGTATATCCTCCCGGTAGTTGACGTCCTGTAGGGCCATGAGCGCCGCGGGGAGGCAGGCCTGCCCGCCGGACCACCCCCCGCCCGTCATGGGGAAGATGCCGCCGATGTACAGCTGTGTCTTCTCGGGCTTGCCTGCGCTGGCCCCCGGCAACAGTCCTCTCACGAACGCTAACCAGATCAGCACCATGGACAGCGACACCATCTTGGTGGTCAGCTATATTAAAAAAATAAGCTATCTGAAAGCAACAATTTGCTGGAACTAAAGAAACGTAAAGTAAAACAGTCTTATATCACTAGCTGTAGGCCCGATAAACAATCTACTTCTCATGACGGCGGTGTAAAGTCCTGTGAATACCGATCGCCGCGGAGCGCCCGTAGTTTCTGCAGGTTTCATGTGCACTCCCCCAGAACTGGTGACGTCACGATGTCGTCACATCGGGCTGGAACTGGAGATGCCTAACATACATAAAAGATATGGCCCTGTAGGCTCTTCCTTTATCAGCGGGTTTGTTTACAAATAGGTCAAAGATAAATTTAACCTCCCAAATGCCTTGTGAAATTTTTGATTAGCACCTGACTATCACTTCATCAGATTTCGGCTCGGCAATCTGAATGATTCCACATGTAGCCGCAAACGTGGGTTGTAATTGTCACGGGAGCTAATCACCAAGTCAGTCTGATTGTTCCCGCATGGTCTCGGCCTAAATGAGCTAAATGCAGTTAAGGATTACAGGTGGGATAATTGGTCCATGGGGACTCCTAAGACACGAAGCAGTGTTGACGCCTTTCATGCTCACGACATGTGGCAAAAGAGTAATCTTGAACTGCGAGATTATTTCGTAAGAAATCTCAGCCAGTTCATCAATATGTAAATCTCCAACATGACTTAAAACATAGATTTTTCCAAACAGGTCTTTATGTTGCTAGACTGATGAAAAGAGAGGGTGATAACAAGGGGGCGTTCCTTCATTTCAACGCAACACTTGCCTAACAACAAAATGGCGGATGCAAAGCCACGTTAGAGTGAAGAGTTGCGCCTCCGCCTGAAGGGGACAAACCAGTCAACGGTGAAATGGGGGTGCCTCCTGAGCCATTCTATCCGGGGGAGCGTGTAAATCTCTGTCTCTGGCATAATGGCGGCGCGGCTATGCCTGTTGTAAATCAGAAACCGTCTGACAGTTACCCTCAGTTTCCTGACGCTAAACTCATCTATACACATAAGCCGTTCTCACGAATGTGTTGCAATGTCACCTACAAAATGGACAGAGCGTTGGTGACTTTGTCTTCCCATGTATTTTGAGTGATGGTCAAACGTTTCATTGTTAAGCTCTTTACTGTTTATGTTTTCACGGGCTTTTGTCATAATAAGTTGGTCCTTGAAACGAAAGTGCTGTGTACTATTTTGTTATTGCATTCCGTATTGATGAGGTATTCTAAATGTGTCCTGATCCCTTTGAAATGTAAATGATTACACCCTTAATGTTTGAATTCATGAAACAGTATTAGGAGTTTTTTTTTGCCTCAAACCCGTTCTGATCGATGTTCCAAAATATTACGCACAATGTTTCTTAAGTTGTTTAATAAGTTGCTTGTCTGTCTTCTCTTCACAAAAAACAACAACGTTAACAAACAAAAAAACAGCAACAAACAAACAAAAAAGCCACGATTGTATATAGGTAATAAGACTTATTTGTGAAGGTCTGGTGCGAGTTCATTTTAGAAAATATTTGAACTATAAGAGTAATCTAAGGTCACATTATTTTCTTGCCTTTCATCATATACAGTGCATCGTATCGCATGTAAGGGCTATGGCTATCCTAATGGATTTCGTGTCAAATCAACATAAATTGTTTTCAAAACGGGGTTACGTTATGAAATATTAAAAGAAACATTAAACTGTATTTGAATGGAAAAATAAGCCATATTATTAAACGGACAGGTTGTTGGCAAAATTCGGTGGAAAAAAATCATGAAAATCCCATTTATTTACTGGCAATAACTGTCATTTTGACCGGTTTGTCCGGGGACATAATTTACTTCTAGCGCCACATAGCGACCGTTAGATGAAAAGCGTAGCATAGCAATGTCAATTCTGTTAATAACGCAGCTAATTATAGACATTATGCCGTTGGAAGCCGATGTGTAGCAGTCAATGAACTGTCAATATATTGTGGCACAAATTGACAAAGAACACACGAATCTTGGACATGTGCATTAAATCTCGTGATGGTTGCATTTCCATACATGATGATAGGTGGCGTGGCTTAACCATGGGTAAGTGGCAGAAATACAGACCGCCACCATGGCGACATGGGAAAGAATTGGTGCGGTGGGGATGCCTGCTTGATTTAATTGTCTGTCACTTCTATACTTATGAACCAGCGTTTATTATCGGTGCCCCAGAAAAATACGATTCCCAAGTTCTTGGAAGTTGGACGCGTAATCCAAAAGGGACGGCTTAATCGACACATCAGAAGTACGGAGATTTTGAAATGGCCACCTGTTTGTCTACTGAGAGTTACCAAAAGATGATCTGAAACAACTGTGTCCATTATTTGTACAATTATATCGATTTGTACAAAATATATAACGTTAATGTATACTTATTGCACCTGTTCGCTATTCTTTAGTCAAACAACGCTGTTTATCTACGCCGTCGCCATTCAAAAAACGACAAGACTACATAAAAACAGCTTGGGAGTCAGGATGTTCATGTATTTGTGATCTCAGGGAATTCTGTCCGAGTGCATTTGTTGATAACTAAAGTAGTGTAAACATGAATACCAGCAACGCAATTGGGGGCCCTGCATGGGCGTTGTTAATGTGGTATCTCACTGCACTTGTGTCAAGCTTACGTCCCTGCGGGGTTCGTTCACTGCGTCGTTGTTTTGTTATTTTATCCGATTTTTTAAAAAAAATTGGATATTGCGTCATGCGTATAAGTATGACTTAGAAGACGACAAAAAGTAAGAAAATTAGTTCTTTATCTTTGAATTACCTCTGTATCTTTCGAACCTCGAAATGACGCGAGCGTGACGCAAGTGCAGTGAGATACCACCCATACTGTGCTACATGGGCATCCTTGATGAAAGAAAGTTTAACTTAGTAAACAAGTCATTTGGTGTCACGTCACTCATTTCTGGTTGTAATTACACAGTTGATTGCTACTTTTATTGTGATGAGACAGCGCATTTTTCTGTGGTGTAAAGGTAACGTCGTGGTCTTGTATGTGGTTTGGAGGGGAGGGGCTCAATCAGCTGACTCTACGTTTTACCCCTACAAAATTGCGCGTGCTACCAACCGATCACAAAATTTGAAATGGCCCAACATAGGGTAGTGGCTGAGTAAAGGCCTCACCACAACTTTCGAACAATTTGAGACATTCGTACATATATGGTACAATACTCAGACATCTTGTTACTGAAAACCTGTCTTAGATCCTTGTCGACGAAATGTTCTGCACAGGCAGTTTAAGGCCTGTGACACCTGTAGATTCTCAGTCGAGCAGTTATATGGCCATAACTTTTGATGTAACCATCTGTTTTCAACAATTTTTGGCCAGTTAACGTAATTCACCCATATTCAAAATATGATGACAAGAAAATTGTGGATCCTCAATATTTTGGGTTTAAAAAACCATTTTTTGGTAAAAAATAGGGATGCTATTAAAATGGGTCTGTGCCCACTATGGAATGATTGTCTAACTGAGTCATATTTTCTGGAGTAATAGATTATATCTCTGTGATATCTAATATGCCTGGGGATCTTGCCGCTATACCTAGGTAAGGCTCAATTTTGGGGCAAAAACAGAATTTTTCGACAATTTTTTGGTATTTTTCGTACAAATATCTATACAGCCACGGAAATCAAAGATATTGCAAGAAGACCCACTTGATTTCTGAAGGTCTAAGGCTTAATGAACCTAAATCTGCCCAAAACTCGTAATAAAACTGGTGCCCTGATGTGGGCAGGGGCCGACGAAACACTACTTACCCTACAAGAACTGCGCCCAAGTAAGACATGTTTGACTGTACGTAACATAAACCGATGGTAAAATATGAATGTTTTATGTCTGTATCTGTTAAATCGCTGTTGTATCAATGCGAAATTTCGCAAGCAGTTAGCCTTATAAGGCATCAGTCAACTGCCATACTATTATTTTGGGCTAGAAATATCGATTTATAGCATTATTTTGCTGTTTACTTGAAGTATGAGCGCCTCGCTATTTTCCCGCCACTCCACACCCCGGGAGGTCGGAACCCATGTTCGGACTGTACCACTTGCAGCTCTCGCGGGGGTGCCCTTTTGTTAACCGCTTCTAGTTATGTCGATATTTGATAAATACTAGATCAATATCTTTAACACTCAATATTAATATGTCTTAAAAAGTAGTTAGTGTAACCCATACATCGTAAGTTCCTGTTTTCGCAATGTAACATTAGATACTGACATTGGACCGTTCTAAAAACGCTCCGGCCCGGCGGGGTTACCTAAGGTGACGCAGTGGTTCGAATTTCATGTTCGACCAAAATTGTCACAGGCCTTAAAGTGCCCGTGTGTCACATCCTGCTCTAGAATCCACGACATTCAAACTGTGCGATGAAAGTAGCCACTCGTCGTAACAGCATCATTTGAAGACGTTGGAGGCGTTGATGGCTTTCGAACTGTCGTTGACGTCATAGTGCATCAGATATGGTGATTAAAGTGTTACAAGTCATTTCTTTCATTCGATATTGAATGCGCATCCTTAGAACGCGACAACAAGAAGTCAATGACCCCGAGAAGTCAATGACCCCGAGAAGTCAATGACCCCGAGAAGTATATGACACCAAGAAGTCATGGATTGAAAAAAAAACCTTTACAGCTTAAAGATATTCCGCGGAACTGCATGGTCAGTACCTAGATTTGAAACAGTAAGATGGAAAAATGTGTCCCTTGCTACGGTTCGATCTTCGGTTGATCTGTCATTTATACCTACTCGTTTCTGCAGTCTAATTCCTTAATACTCTGCCAGACGGGAAGGAGGGGGTTGGGGCACATTTTGTTGGTGAATTACAACAAATCATTATGACTTTGTCGATCGTCACAGTTTGTGGGTGCCATCATTGACCTTGCGACTCGTCTCTTCGTCAATGAAATCTTGAATTTACCACTTTTTAAATCTATATATAGAGGGTGTGGTTCAACTCTGACAGCTGTAAGTTTTCCACCGTTGGTTGTTAAACCGCTCTCAAATCATTAGGGGACCTCCAGCTCAAATATTCGATCTTCGAACTTGCTTTCAAACTTTATATAGTAACTGTACATACATACATGTCTGGTAAATTTCCCAATGCTGTCTTGCTGTAAACATTTTGCTGTCATAAGACAACTCCTGTATGCCATTAGTATCATCCATGGAATGTCAGGGCACTTGGGTTGAAAACTTTGTGTGGTCTTGACTTAAAGCACCCTTAGACGTGTGGTCAGTTTGTGCTCTGCCGTTGTCTTGTTTTGTTGATTGAGTTGAAAGATCACCACGGAGGGGATTAAGTGTCACTGCAATTTCTGACTATGACTCTCTTCCATGACAACTCGGTAAGATTCAAAAGATTGCCGCAAAATTAGATTAGGGGTTAATTTCACGTGGGGCAATTTAATTAGGACTCGCATTCTTTTAATTAGTTGACCTGCCAAGCTGGAGTGACATTCAACACATTCTAAAGTAGACCAACCGCATGGGTTATGGTCTATTGTCTATTGTCTATTGTCAGAAGAAACCAGGAGGATGGTTAGCTTTGCATAATGCAGCTTGGTAAATTTCAGTTGAAGCATTGCAGCAGCTGATATGACCTCAGAATCACAAACGTATCATCTTCATATGAGCAAAAGAACCCAAAAGAAGTGTAAAGTTTCGTGTGAATTCTTCATCCTGTGCTCTCCGGCATCAGCAGTGATAAGTAACAGGTAGGTCTCGAGCCTTACAATGTTAACCATTAATCCACATCAGAATGAGCTGGAAGTATTGCGTTACTGGTTTTAATTCAGTGTTCAAGGCCAGGCCAAATAGGTCAACCCAAGCTTGGTGTACGCTTCTGGTAAAATAGATGAAGCGAAGTGACACGAAGTCCACACGAAGTTGTAAGCCATGTGGGCAACAAAGACAGCTGGTCTGGTGTTTGTCGTGTTGGTTGTGACGAGGGAAGCCATGATGGCCCCTGCGCCTGCCAAGATGGAACCCGATAGGTCCTTCATATTGCTGGAAGGTTTGTGTTTGTATATATTATACGCCATTCACTCTCTACTGAAACGTTGTAGCGTTAGATCAGCTTTGTAAATAACACTCGGCTTTTTGCGACATGTGCGCCGGATTTTGAGCGAACACCCCTTCCGTTCGTTTCTTAGCCCGTCTTTACCATTACGTCATTTTTTTACGCTAAAGATGTTCCCAGAAACGGACTCGTAACGGTCATTTGGTGGGTTTACGTTATTAGAAGACATTACATACAGGAATACTACAAATGAGGATATCCATTTTTCAATACGCTTATGGGCAAAAGTAGATGTGCTTGAGGGAGATGACACGCACCTGTTTCTTTTTGATAACCAATTTGTGTTCATCAAAACAAACTGAAACTATACTCAGGACCAAGGCCGAGCTACCATTTTAGAACAAAGTTAGTGTGTTGCAATTGTCAAATTTCCTCTCTCAAATTTTAGAATCTTCACTTACTTTGTGTCCCCAACAGGCAAGGTAAAACGCATTGAGGAGAAGTTCTCAAAGCAGTACCAAACAGTGGAGGATCTGAAGAGCAGCATGACAAAGCTCAAAGACACTCTGACTAAGTCCGTCGCTTCTGTGTTTGACGAAGGTAAGCCTCAATAAACAAATCGCCGTTTATGACACTTAAGCTTGTGCTTTGCATGTTTTTGTTTCCGACCTGTTCAACTTGCACGTCAATGAACGCCAGTCATCCAAGTACCACAATAATGATAGAAAATAACACAAGCATCTGGATAAACTCTTCAAGAGTCGCACGTGTTTAAATTGCACGTCAATGAACGTCAGGCATCCAGGTGCCAGATTCGTGATGAAAAATAAACCAAGCATATGGATAAACTCTTCAAGAGTCACGCGTTTCAGACAGCACTCGTCATGTTTCAGTCACTGATGAAAGATAGTAAGGACGATATCTGAAACATCTGAATCTTTAACTTAAAGGTTTTGCCCAGTTGCTTTCTTTTATTATGTAGTGACTGGCTTGTATTGCATTATCTACATATTTTATGACGACTGTAATACAAGGAAGTATAGGCTTTCATCATACCTGAAAGACATACAAACGGATATATACTGGAACGTTTAGACGTTTTTTTTACAATTACAGGATATCTGTAGAGGTCTTTGTAGTTTTAATAGACGACAATGTTAACTATATATGTTTGATTGGTCGATAGCGATGATATGTGGGTAAAGCTCTGTAGTAATAATGTAATAAAAATGTTTTCGAGTGTTTCTGACACTCATGTGCAATGTGTCTTTATGCAGAACCTGCAATTCAATTCAATTTCATATTATTAATTCTTCCGTACACTGTCACACAGCAAAATATGACCACTTGGCGGCCATGATGAAGCAAAACAGCAACGCCATCCATAACATGACCGACACCATCAAAGCTCTAGTGGCAGGACAGAGCAAGCCCAAAGTTCAAACAACATCCCCGCCCAGACAAGGACCAATGCAACCTCAGCCAGTTCCGGCGTCCAACGGCAATAATGAAGGTATTTTTTTGGGGGGGGGGGGGGGGGTGTTTACGAATACTTTGTGGGTACCGAGAGCTCTCTTTTGCGAAATGGATGCATCATTGAAGTATTAGTGCAAAGAAGAAGGGTTATTCAAAATGAATACACTATGAATTGAAATGTGCCATAACCAATGAATTAATGAAAGGAAGATGCTTATTTTTCTGAACGGTATTGTGTTTATTCTGTTTAGTATCAGCTTTTCTTTTCTTTGTGTGTAAAGGCATTTTAGTCATATTGGACTTCCTGGTACTGGTAAGACATTGATACGTGCACACGATTACATGCAGTTTGCTGGTATGTTGTTTGTTCAGAATGCCTGATGCAGCACTGTTTCAAAGTCCACGAGGCCCGTCTGAATCGCGAACAGGCGGAGCAAACTTGCCAGGCGGATGGAGGCCATCTTGTAATGGCAAAAAGCGCATACTTATATGAGTAAGATCTCAGTGTAATGATTCATTTTGTTTCTACTGTCAACGACTTTAGAATAATGCTCTATGATGCAAAATGCCCAACATAGCAATGAAGATACTTTATATTTATTTATTTATTTGCAAATTCATGCTCGTAGGCTAATTGCAAGTTGTACAATATATGCTTAATGCATCGGGGGTGACAGGAACAGAATATCATTCGCTAGAATACGCGTTTGACGTCAGCTCAAGTTTCCTAAGTATGCAACACACTCACCGATAGGCTGTCAATGACATTGAGCCATGAACATACGTTCTTTACTCCACTTTCAGCTTTGTTGTTCGCATGAAGAACCAAGTATCCCGAGACGACCAGTTCTGGTAAGTCGGATTTCTTCCAGTCGAAAAGCGTATGAAATGACACCCCAGTATCGGGTGTTTGAAGTTACTTGACTATGATGGTAGCATTGTCTGCCATGTTGGATTTGAATTTGTTCATATCATTCCATTGATTTGGATATGGCTGTCTATAATTGCTAGTTACATCATACACATGACGTACCTGTGCTATCGAAATTCTGGAGGTTTTATTTTGCAAATAGCAGCAATTGAAGACAGCTATTCAAAGAAAATAAATCAAAAGCAAAACAACAACAACTGAGGAGTAACATAAGATCCGTTACTGCATTCATCACGTCGGTAAGTCACTAGACGATTAAGTTCACTGTACCACCAAGTGTTTTATGTTACTAATGTTTCGGTAACATTCATTCATTCATTTGAAACATTTGCTAGTTAAAAGCAAGCAATTGGTAGTGTGTAAAGACCACTCTTACTAACCTCCATCCGTTTATATGGTATTTTCAGGTTTGGCGCCAAGTTCACGGATGACAGGGTCTGGCTGTATCCGGATGGAACTCCTGTTGTGGATGCCGTGCCCTGGGCTCAAAACGAACCGAACGACCACAACAATTACAAGTGCTCACACATCGGTAGGCAGTTCCAATGTAGTTCT
Organism: Branchiostoma floridae; assembly: GCF_000003815.2. Lineage (NCBI taxonomy): Eukaryota > Metazoa > Chordata > Leptocardii > Amphioxiformes > Branchiostomatidae > Branchiostoma > Branchiostoma floridae. Next base: position 17,256,795 of record NC_049986.1, on the reverse strand, counting down.
TCCACATGTTATGGGTTCGTCCAGCACTTAAGCGTTCGATAAAAAATTATGATTACCCGTTATCCTTTTTTGGAGTTATCCTCTTTCAAATTCTGAAACAAATTAATTTGCCTCTGCAGTTCAGAAAAAGGCGCCAGGGGCCCAAACCTACCCACAAAATATCACGTGTGTAGTGCAATGATGTACGACCAGGAGATGTTAATATGTTCTTTAAGGAAAAACAAGGTTTCTGTAGCCGTACTGATGTGCAATGTTTATTTTATTTCTTTATCCACAGTGTTTGGCAACAAGAATGATCCTGGGCGGAAGGATCTGGTGGCCGATGCACACTGCTCTTATAGACTCAGCTTCATCTGCGAAAGGACTACAGCAGATGGGAAGTGATGAAGTGCAAGCACCCAAGTGTTGCACCCTTGGTACAAGGTTAAAACGGTCGGCACAATGATTTCGGAAACGTGAATGTCATCAAGCATTTCTTCAATGTTGATACTCTATCATTTGTGCCCAAGTATGTATATGAGTTGGAAAGTCTACCCTTGAAAAAAAGTCATGATCCTACTATGCGATTGGCTCACAAAAGTTCTGGAATGTCTCTGCCAATAGTGGACGTGGACATGAGGGTTCTGATCGTTTTTTATGACTCATCAACGAAATCAGTCATGGTGCTTGTTACACAAAAACATTCATTATACCCCCTTTCCACTAGGACGGCGCTCTCGCTGCGCTCTCTCTGCGACCTAAACTTTGACACAGGGCTCAACGAATTGTATAGAAAAGAAGGAATATTTTTACACTTTGTGTGTTTTGTTGTCTCCTCTGTCACACACGCACGCACATTTGTATGATATTCCCAGTGTGAGAGCAAAGGATACACATATGTTGTTTAGGTCACAGTGAGTCAGGGCAGCGCGATCGCCGTCTAGTCGAACAAACGAGGTAGAGTAATTAGAGTAAATATAAGCATTTGATTTTATCATTTTGTCATGCTGACTTCTTTCAATAAATGAAAACCTGCATTGCGGATTTCTGTTAGCATCGTTATTGCGTTTGAGATCTTTAAATGTTCCCTCATGCATCTATACTTTACATTTACCTTGCACAAGCTAGAGAGCAAATGATCCTTTTGAAATCAAAGAAAGGCGAAAACACCAGTTAAGTCTCCACAAAAGCTAAGGGCACAACGCGCCGTACGTGCACTTTGTCCGTACTTTTTTTTTGTGGAGGCCATGCCGCCACGTATTTCTGAAAACGTTCAGGCTGTACAAGGCAGGCGCGTCGCCCGTACTGGCACGTACGGGAGGCGAATCTGCAGCCCGATGGCACACAAAGTTTTGCCTGCACGTAAAGTTCTACGGCGTGTCTGCGTGCTCCAAAATCCATCAGATTCCCTACGAGTTCGTACGGAGGCGGTACTTACCACTTACGGATCCCAAAAGATTGCCCACGTTTTGGCACGTAGACAGCACGTATTTGCAAGTACGGCGGGTTGCCCTTAGCTAAAGTGACACAATTTTAAAGACAGTTGACTGAAGAAAAAAAGAATCAGCAATAAAGACAAATATATATATAATGGCAAAAAGGTACGGGCAGTTTTTAACCACCTCTCTCCTCTTATATGGTACTTTCATTGAAAGTGGCAGGGAAAATCGTATTGTTGTTTTGTCAATATTATCATTGGATAGACTGACTAACATCTCCTAGCAACCCGGGACTGTATGGCGAGGAGTTTAGAATAGATCGGGCTAATCAGCAGTGGCCGGTGTGGCCGTTATACGGCGCGAACTCTAGTGACCTCAAGATGAGAGTAACTGCCCCAAGGTGCCCCTTCTAGGGACTGTAGCCTCTGACCGCTGACACCCGTAAGGACCCCTAGTTAGTTTTTGAATAAGTTTGATGGGTTCTTTAACGTGCTTGAGGTGTGGCTCTCCTCAAACACGGGACCTCCATCTAACGTCCTATCACAGGGACAGTCCTAACGGAAACTGATTGCTATCTTTACGAGGAATTCAAAGTTTATGTAATCTAAAAGTGCTTTGACCAAAGGCACGAGGTCGGTGGCTTATCAATTGATACCAGGCCAGGACCACTGGGTTCTGGGCCCAAACCCCTGCAGTTCGACACACGATTCCACAATAATAAGGGCGATAACTAAGTTACCCCTCTAACAGTTCTTGCTGATGTCCACGTTCTGCTCTACATCCTCTCTAATACGGACACCCTTAGATCCTATTCATTCATGACCTAAAAAGTGATGAAAACGGTATCAAATGTCTCCGGGTTTTGTTTTTGAAGACTGTCAACAAATAAACAAAGACCAGTCAACAAAGCAAAGCAAAAGTATATAAAGACCTCTGGACCATACCCAGACTAGAAAGGGTTTGACTGTGGTGTGGTAAGCTTCATCAACCAAGGGAGAGAGCGAGAGCTGAAAAACGACTTCGGAAGAACAGCTTAGAACAGCGTTTTTTGGTTGTCACTGTCTAAGATCAATCATGATGTTCGGCAAGACGTGGGTTTTTACAGTTGTGGTGATGGTCCTATTGGCGACGTCGGGCACCGAGGGCTTTCGAATTCGCAACCCCAAGTCTAAAAACACTCCGCAGAAATCTACGGTTACGAAGGATCGGCCCACTCAGCAGAAATCGGCGACTGCAATTACAAAGGATCTGCCCATCAATGGTCAAAATTACCGAGAGATGGAAGAATTGAAGGGTAAGGCTCTTTCTGTTTGTATCAGCCCGAGTTAGCACCCACAAAATTGATATCAGATGGTGTATAGGTGGCATGCGTTTGTTTGATTTTGGGGATGGTCTCACTAGATAGCTTTATACAACGCTGCGGTCAGATGTGCGATGGTTAGGTATGACGGGTCGGGCTATACAGATGCAGTTCCCAGACACCAGTAGCATTACAGTCCGTAGCATTGCAAAACCCATGGATCACTGGAAGTCATTATCACAGTATTCCCTTTTCTTTTTAGACATGTCCATTTCGTATAACAATGACCTATTGAGTGATTACCATTTCTGTTTAAGTATAACACCTTTACTATGACAATCCTCATACTACATGGGTCAACAACAGTCTACTACAACAGTCATGCTTTCCAAAGTGACCAATCTAGGATTGATGTGTTCAAAAATGTGTACTTTCCCAGAACCATCGTAGAGTGGAATTTGTCATCACCAAACACAATAGGTGCATCTTCCCTGTATAGTTTTAGAGAACGCTTACAGATAGATGCAGCGCCGCGTATATAGATACAGATACAGATATATACATGTCTTGAATGCTATGTATACCTACTTCAGAACGGTACAGTGTGTTATAGTGCTACTGTCAAGACTGATTTCAGAGACGCCTAACTTTTTACTGCATAACTATGCCGATGTGGAAAACATAAAAACGGTTTATCGTTATGTATTCATTTACACAGCACGAGTTGGAAGCTTGGAGCGCACCGTAGGCAGCATGTCCCGGACCATGGGGCAGATCGGACTCAAGATGAAGGAAACGGAGATCTCTCGTGGTAGGAAATTTTCTCTACCCATTTCTATTAGCTAGCGTGATGTCGTAATCTTTGGGTGAACTTTTGTGCGGTGTATTATCAAACGCCGGATTATTCGTGCTTGCCATCATCACAAATCATTCATGGACCAACAGATAAGATTTGAGCATATTCCCGTTGGTACGAAGGAGCACTGCAAATTGTGCAATATTTGTTCTGTAATTTGTAGCACGAAAGTATATCTTTATGATGGAGAAAGTCAACAAGTAGGCATCCTCTATCAACCTACATTTCTTGCAGTCTTACTCTACTTACTAACTTCTTTCTGATATACGTAACCGATTTCTGTCTTTTTGAGTTTTGTCGTTTTATGTATCGCTTTGTCTTTTACATCTTCTCCAAAGACCGACTCGATCCAGACGATGTGCGCCAAATGCGTGAGAGGTTGGAGACAATGATTCACAGGGTAGACAACTTGGATGAGTGGCGCTCACGGCAAGGTGGTGAAGAAAGCAGGTGAGATTGTTTTCTTCATTCTATTTTATTCAATCTAAGATTCTATGTATTCCATATTGGATATAAATGTAATCAGGAAATACAACAAACAAACAACACTACAGATCACTTTGTACACACTGTTTGGGTGATGTGAAATTATTCTATGTTCAGCAATGCCAACGCCGGCGGCCAATCGAATGACAATGAAGAGCAGCCGGAGGGACCTGTCATCCCGCGCCCCATGCCGGGATTGTTTCCCGGAGGTGAAGAAGACGACCAGGAGCAAGGGGCCGGAGGCACCAGTGAAGGTAGCGACCAAAGTCAAGAGGGTGATCTCACCGAGGATGGGGACGGCGGTAACACAGGTGATGGGCGTCTCCCCCTGTTCCCTAACGTCGGAATTCCTGGACCCAACCCCGGTCCACCGAGTCCACCGGGCGATTTCAACGAGGGTGATGACGGCGACAACACAGGTGTTTCATTCCAGAATGGGCGTCTACCCATATTCCCCCCTAACTTCGGACATGGGGGCGATCTTCCCAACATCATGCCCCAGGTTTTTCCTCCCATCTATGACTCAGAGCATCCTCCCAACCCTGAGCCACAGATCCTTCCCATCCCTGGCCCACAGCATGTTCCCAACCCTGATGGGCCCGAGATCCTTCCTCCCCTCCGTGGCCCAGTGTTTGGCCCCAACCCTGGCCCAGCGGGCGCCAGTGACGGTGGTGATGATAGCGAAGAGGTGGGTGGGATCATTCCGAGTGGTTTCAGTGAGATGCTCGATCGCTTTCGTGGAATGGGTCTAGCTCCACCCCAGTGGCAGCCCGTATACACGGAGGAGGAAGAGGAGCCACAGGAAGAGGAAGAGGAGGCAATCGCACCACTGGAGCCATCCATCCAAATGGGGCGGTCTATGCCTGGTGGTTTTAACTTCCCCGGCTGATGGCTCAGTAGACAGTGAATAAAGATGAATAAAGGGGTGAGTTGAACGAAAACAGCATGGTACCAACAAAGCAACGTAGATTAGAGAAAACAGTTTAAAAATGCAGATTTTCAGCTTAGGATGCCTACCATTTGTGGAGATTTTTTTTGCTAGGGAGACATCAACGCGAGACAATTGGGAAGAAACTAATTACTGTTTGTACAGTTATGAAAATTAGGGTAAAGATCTTGAGATTGTGATAAAAATGGGATTTCACTTCATTCTCTTGTAACTTGTAAAATGTTTAAGTAATGTGAAATTGATTGGGAAACATTAAGGTAATAAAACCTGTGACATTTTTCTGAAAAAAATCCTACTATGAAACAATATGTTACTGGTGACCTAGAATTATAAGCATTCCCCAATAACATGGCTAGACTTGTCAGAAACTATATTGTCATTGGTGAGAAATCTGTGTTTGGTTTGGATTTGGTTTGTAAGCTTTAAGTACGGTGTTTTGATATGCGTAGGTGCCTGTTTGTTGAAATGTGTACACAACTTTGCTTTCTTTTCTTTTCTAAAACGCGCCATCACTCACTGATGGTAACATATGAAATAGTAAATTTGTGATTTTGTTGGCACTGCTTGAAATAAATGACTAACAAGCTTGAGACCAGTGTGCTATCTTTTTCATTAGCCGAACATGCCCCACGCGGCTAATAAGCTTTTCCCTTACGTTGTTTTTGTACCCTGCAGCTGTGGCATACAAGGGCAGAGTGTGCCATTGTTCTACCCAGGAAAAATACGTACTTTTATGTTATGGAACAAACGAACGAAATTCGTTGTTGCCCTTAGAATTAGGTTTCCTTTAAATAGATAAGCACACATGACAGACATGATAAAGATTTTTGTGTTTGTTTCGCAGTTTGCGCTGGTAGGCTGGTAACACTCTAGTTTTATACAATGAATAAAAGGTAGGTCTCAATGGACTGTAAAGGAGACATACAATTTTCTTTAAATGTTGAGGGCTAGCTTCTTAACGTGTTTAACATGTGTTTCCACTTCCTCAAACACGTACCATCCATACCGCGAATCTAGGCGCTCATTTCCATCTGAGTCGAGTGAGAAAAACGGATGTAGTAGACATCTTTACCAATTGTGCAACCAAGGAGATTACTAGGGTTTCTACAAGACCACCACGCGGTTACTTAAGGCCACCTGGATGCTCTTCGCCCCGCTGCAGGGGAACATTTTGCACGTGCCTTTCCTAACGAAATAAGGTTGTTACAAAGGTGTTTGCAGAGTGTTTGCTCAGTTGAAAACGACCAACACAAAAAGAAGTAACAAGATTACAAAGAAAGTTGAGACGAAGTAATCAGGACCATAGAAATGGTTAATTGTTGACTCTGATGGTAAAGTGTTGACTACGTCAATGCCTCAAAACATCTCTAGCCGTTCATGAAGCACGTGCACCGCTTCACATCTGTCATAACAACATGCCTTCTGGTTTTTATTCATAGATAGTTACAAAGTCAAAGGTGCTTAGTCGTGGTAAGGGTTTCCACGATGGTATTTACGTAGAAAAGTATATTTTGTAAGGACATTCAGCAACAGATAGGGAGCGTAGGAGATAAGTCCCTTACACCCCCTCAGGCCCCTCTACACTTTACCAACCACATGTTAAAAACAGCTGCCTGTCCCATGTCAGAGAACTCGGAGGGCGATCTGAGCCGGGAAGCAATAGTTGCCATGCATGGCGGTCGATGTGAATTTTTTTGACACGACTTTTGGTCAAATAAACTACTGCCGGCCACCCGATGTTGATTTTGACAAAGCGGATGGAGGTTTGACAAAAAAGAACACTTCGAATTTCGTCCATGATCTTACATGAAAGAATGCCAAGGCCTCTCAAGAAGTAATATTATCATTGTTGCTTTGTTCTGGTATGTAAACTAATTTTCAGAGTTCAAATTCAAAAGAACGCAGGTACTATAAATACGCGCAGATACCCCGGAACGACGCATTCAGTCAACCCGAGCTGTCAAAGAGCAGCAACACAGAGTAAAGGAATAGGCGATTGGAAAAGTGCAGCAGCAAGAATAGTGGGAGGTTTCAGTAGTTTCCACCAAAGTGCTGCATCCATCGACAATGATTGTCAACAAGGCGCTAATTGTTACCCTTGTGGTAACGTTCCTCATGGCCACGATGGAGGCGAATGGCTTTTCCACCGACCGCTTCCGTTCCAAGATTAAGGAGCTGAAGACTAAGGAGCTGGAGAATCCTGAAGCAACTCAAGACCACGAAGAGATTCAAGAGCTCAAGGGTAAAGCCTGTCCTTGTTTTTGTGGTACAATTTCATGTCGTTGTATTGTTTGACTAAGTTGATGCCTAAACTGCAACGGTTTCTCGCAAAAGTATTGCGCAATATACCTTATAGAATGTAGCTTTTATGTGCGAAGTACTAGCAGAGCGTTCATCACGGGACCTATTTTTCACAGATCGTCTTGCCAGCTTGGAACGCAACGTGGACAACCAGAAACGAATCACGGGACAAATGGGGAAGACGCTGAAAAGGGTAGCAAATCAAGGTAGGTCATTTTCTACGAGTTTCCATTTCTTTGAGCCACTTTGCCATGGGTGTATTTTTTTAAAAATCATGCAAGGATGCAAGGACTGACTTTGTTGCTTTGTGCTAAGAGCAGATTGCCAAAGGTTGTGCTTCTACTTTCTGTATCTTAAATCTTCCAGCCTAACAAGCAGGCGTAATCTCAAACAGCCAATTTTGTTATTTAGTCTATTTTCTCGGGAACAATTAAGCATTAACATACTTTCCATGTGCGTATGTGACTCCTATTTTGATAGAAAGTTTTGAATATTTTCTTTCTGTCGAAAGATGCTACAAGCGAAGACGAGGTGCGTGAAATGCGAGAGTTGATCTTCAATATGGCCAACAATCTGGAAACTCTTCAGGAGGCGTGGCGTGAAGAACGCGAGAACAGGCGACACGGGTAAATACAGTTCCTGTTTTTTATTTAAAAAAAAAAGATGTAATCATGACCCAGAAACATTTTGAATGAAAGCTTGATGCACACTTAAAATATTCTATGAGAGAACATAGTGCCAAATGCCTACACCTACTGTTTTTGCAGCAATGATGAAGTGGAAGGGGCGGAATCGGATGAAGATGAAGTGTTTGAGGGAGAAGTGGGGTTTGGGGAAGAAGTGGAGGAAGAAGAAGGGGCAGAAAGAGAAGGAGGTGAGGAGGGAGAAGAAGAAGAAGATGAGGAGGAAGAAGATGAGGAGGAAGAAGAAGATGAGGAGGAAGAAGATGAGGAGGAAGAAGATGAGGAGGAAGAAGAAGATGAGGAGGAAGAAGAAGATGAGGAGGAAGAAGAGGAAGATGAGGAGGAAGAAGATGAGGAGGAAGAAGAAGATGAGGACGAAGAACATGAGGAGGAAGAAGATGAGGAGGAACAAGAAGATGAGGACGAAGAACATGAGGAGGAAGAAGATGAGGAGGAACAAGAAGATGAGGAGGAAGAAGATGAGGAGGAGGAGGAAGAAGAAGAAGACGAAGAAAGGGGAGGAGGACACGGTCGTCCCGATTGGTCCCGAGACCCTAGGTTTGAGGAAACAGAAGAGGAGTTGGGGAACGATGAAGAAGAAAGGGGAGGAGGACACGTGCAAGGTCGTCCCGATCGGTTCCGAGAAATTTTTCGGGAAATACATGGGGAGATGGAGAACGCCGAAGAGGAAAGGGGAGGAGGACATGGTCGCCCCGAACGGTTCCAAGGCGTTATTGCGGGAATAGAAGAGGAGATGGAGAACCACGAAGAGGAAAGGGGAGGAGTACGCGGACGTCTTGAAGACATGTTCGGGAGCTCCTTTGGGCGTGGACGCGGAAAGTAAACAATGGAAGTAGGTAACGGAAGGACCACAACAACAAACAGCGCAGAAAAAAAATCTCTCCACAAAACGCAAAGGATTAAGCAGAAGCGGTATGTACAATGTAGGTGACCTGAAATTAATGTTTGAAAACGCAAACTACTAGGGTATCCGATCCTGAACAGAACATTTTCTTTCAGAAAAATATATACTCGCCAGAATTGTTATATTGGAAACAATATTTTCCTTACTATCACCTAATACTGTCCACCACTTTCCATCGGTGTTGTACCGCAAAGTTTGCGATCTGAAGTACGTTTGCGATCTGACTGTTCAAAATTTGAGAATGCTGTACTGTGTTCTGCTTCAATTTGATGTGAGCATTGATCACGGTGTTTGCAGAATTTATGCACGTTCTTTTGACGATTGTACACTGTTTGAGTACAGGCACTGCAGTTCCTTTCCTGAAACATGTCACCAATGCAACACTGATAATTCATGATGGCAAAACTTAGAAGCACATGAACTTGTAGCTTGGTTTGGCACAGCGTGAAATAAATATTGAGAAGCATGAAACTACGGGCTCGTCCTTTCTGTGACGCTAGTGATCAGGAAATCCGGCTAGTTAGCTGTTTTGTTCTATGTCCTCTAAGTTTGTTTAATCAGAACTATTGTATGATCACAGATATTTGTATCTGTGATATATATGTATGTCAACTTTCTGTAAGCACAAGGGAAGAAAGCATGATCATTGAAAAAGAAATAACCCCTTCACAATCTTTGTTCTGTATAGCATGATTTAGAACCGCTTCCCTGCTAGCCAGTGCTCAAGCATGCATGGTCATACTTAACATCATGCTTGGAATTGTAAACTACATCCTGGACTTTTAACTGGCATCGTCACATTTCTCTTTGTCAAAACTCGAGAACTAGAGTTAACAAGAGAGAATACACAGCTTTTCATCATCAATTACTTGAACGAAGCGTCGATAACAAAGGCAAAGAGAGCAGGCTTGTTCCATACAGACCACGGAAAGGTAACTTGATTTCCTTGTAATACGTCCAGCGAGATTAAAAAACGTAAGCATACGTCATCTATGAGAACAACAAAAGGTTTGTTTTGAAATCCTATTCTGCGTAACCAAGGCAGTGACGTGAGCGAATCACTTTGTAATTTTGGGAGTAATTGTTTCCTTGATTAAGGATGTCCTTAGCTTGATGAAGTCGTTTATTTGATTATGAGTGATGACGACCGCGCGAGACCCTGTACCAGCCGACAGCGGTGCACGTGACGACAGAGAGAAATGTATGATAAACAAGGGCAAACAAGTGACCGTAGGTAACATACTCTGTGACCTAATTATGGTTTATGTCGGCTGTGGTGGCTTCTGTGGTGTATGACTTGGTGTTTACATCGCATTAATATTTACAGAACACATCACATCAACTTATACCAAAAAGTTACTTAGAAGCTAACATACTTATCACTGACAAATTTAAAACACAGTCTTGTACGCATCAACAGAAAAGCAGCGTCACAATCGAACGACACCAAATGAAAACAGCCATTGCGACAAATACACCTGATCGCAGTTGTTAAACTGCTAGAGGCCCAAACCACTCAAGATACTTGGCATTTGCTGGCAAAGATGGCTGTTCTGTAAAGTGTTACCATTACTATATATCAGCTGTTCCTGATGGCAAAAGTAGTCTCCACATCCGTTTTAAGGCCGTGAGAGGATAGGACAGCGGTTTTCGTTTTTTGTCAATCTAGGGAAGTTAGAGCTCAACACTCTTCTTCCACCGCCTTTTACCTCCCCAACTGAAGTTAGGTACCCATTTTTAGGCTTGGGTGGGGTTAGGAAAGCCGTGATAAGTGACTTTCCCAAGGGCACATTATTTGTAGCATGCACTCTGTAGTAGGCCACGAGATCGCACGATATAGTGAAGCAGTGGAGTAGCTTTCTCTAATATTGGCCAGCTGATAGCGGGAGAACCCCAAACATTTTAAAGAAAAGGTAGGCAATGTCGCAGCGTACATATTTTGGGTCATACAAAATGCGCAACTCGATACCTTATATAAAGAGCCAAGATGAAAACACCAAGAACAAAATTTAGTTCAGATTCCACGACCCCACGAAGCTCCAGCTTTGACAGTAATGAATAAGTTCAATTGTTTTTATTTAAGGGCAACCTCTCTACAAAATTACTCAGTGTGTGGTAATTTCGTAAACGTAGTCGTAATCATTTTTACCAAATAATACGATATCCTGGAATCCCATGGGGATCAAATGAGATATGAATACAGCCAATGAGGTAAAAGCCTACATAAACACCCAAAGGTATTTCCGTTGGAGCAATATACTTAAGACTTACACAAATCTTCCTTTAAGATTAACTCAATGAATCGCCATGGTTCCGCAAGTCACTGGATTAATGTCTTGATCATGCCCTGCCACCACCCAGAGAGTTGGATCAGGATCCGATCACGGTATATATAAACACTGGGAAACTGCAATTCGGCAGATCTGCTCTCCTAGTCGTCTAACCAACAACTCGGGTAAGTGCCTGTCACGGAGAACGAGAAACAGAACACCGTGGCCATGCCGTCCGTGGCGATCCTGCTCTGCATGCTGGCCCTTACCGGCACGGACTGCCTCGCCGCTCCTCAAGGCAGGGACGGTCCGGAGCAGACGGCAGGCGACGACAAACTCCAGACGTTGGAGACGATCATGGATGAGAAAATCGGAGAGATCTCAGGTAAAGGTGCACTCTCACTGCACTTGCGTCAAGCTTGGTTCAGGCTGCGTCACTGTTTTGTTATTCTCTCCGATATTTTTAAAATTTAGATATTGCGTAATACGTTAAAGTATGACTTAGAAGACGACAAAATGTTAAGAAAAATTCTTTATCTCTGAAATTCGTTGAGTATTTTACGAACCCCGCAGTGACGCAAGCATGACACAAGTGCAGTGAGGGTGCACCTTAAGTCTCATACTGGAGAACTGTTAAGCAGTATGTTAGTGGTAACATTGAATATGCGGCTGTGATCATTCTTGTCATATGGTAGACGAACGATTGGATACAAATATTTGATTGTCAGGGTTTGTCTGATTGTATAGTTGTTACATAATTGTAGTTTATGCTCACTTAGTGTAAGTTACGTAAGACCAAACTAAAAAAAATTAGTTAGTTTGATGGACTCATATTTGCCTTTTCTTTGATCGATCAGCGTGGTGTTTTTTGTAGTTGAGAATGGAAATGTAGGCATTAACACATAACCTGTGTATGTCTCTGTTTAATAGAAAGCGTCAACAGGCTGGACAAACAGGTGGCAAACATGACCGACAAGATAAAAGACCTTGAGAAACACGTGGAGGAAGAAGGTAAGAGTTAGAGTAGAATTGTATCTTTACTCGTAGATGGCTGTTTCTGTTCAAACGTATACGTATTTGTGTATGCAAACAAAAACAAGTCAAAGAAAATATTGGACACATTCAAAGCTAAAGAGGCATTTTGCTTCCATTACAGCATCTGTAAAATAATCCATGGTAAAATGAAACAAATACTCGTAATGATATTTTTCTCCTTTGTGTATACTAGATAGTTCGGAAGAAAAGGGCCGCCCAAAAGGTAGACCCCCACACCCAAAGAAGAAATCTAAAGAAAGGTAAGTAAAACCTAGAAACTAGACAGGCATTGTCATAACTTTGTCTCATATGCTAGTCTTGTCAAATTTAACGATTGTAAATCTCTAAAAAGAGAGGACCTGAAAAGAGCTGGCATCCCCCGGGGACAGGTGTAGATGGAAACAATGGCTTATCACTCTGTTTAGAGAATCCACGAAGACATATCCCAACTTCCCCACATTCACAGACGAACAGAAACCCACATTCACAGACGAACAGAAAGCCACTTTTCTCTTGAAATCGCAGAACCCACAGAGTGGAAAAAGGGGAGCTTTTCGTCTCCCTTGGCTTCCAAATAAAGAAGTCAAACCCAAGCTGTTTAGAAATAGCCAACACAAGTATTCGAGTAGAATGTCGTTTATAACTGTTCATTGTCACTTGTATATCTCCTATGTTCAGACCATGTACTTGCAATTAGCCCTCGGGCATGCAAATAAACTTAAGGTCTCATTCTCTCTTAACGTCTTCCCGGATAATCAACGATCAGATATAAGCTGTACGCCTCACAGCGTCGTTCAATCTTACAACAAACGACATGTTCGTGGAAGATGAGTTGTGCAATATCTGTTTATCGATAAGGTCTAACACGTTTGGGGAATCCTTGGTGACCTCTCTGAATAATCTGTCAGCACATCGGTTGATGTACAGTATGGTGCAGTTACATATAGCGTATTCTTCGTTACCTTACAGGGGTGATGACGATGGCCATCCACCACCCCGAGGAGGGCAGGGCGGTCGGGAACGAGGCGGTTTTGGCTATCCGCCACCCCGAGGAGGAGACGGCGGTCGGGAACGAGGCGGTTTTGGCCATCCGCCACCCCGAGGAGGAGAGGGCGGTCGGGAACGGGGCGGGAGGGGAAGAAAGAGCGGCTGGCGCAAAGACAAACCACATTCGGGAGAGGAGGATGCTGACAGCTCAAAAGAAAAGAAAAGCAAAGAGAAGAAAGAAGATGGATCTGGTGACTCCAGCGAGGAACGACGCCGTCCTCCACCCCGAGACTTTCAGTCGATGTGGGGATACCGCAGGGGCCCGCCGCGACAGGAAAGGGGTCCCAGGGGAGGTGGTCGGGGTGGGTGGTCCCGTCAGAGGGGTGGTGACGATGGAAGGGAACAAGGTGGTCGGGATATGCGACAGTTCAGTTTGATGGATTTCCTTAGGAGCATGTAAGAAGCATATACCGCCAGTGGCGAATAATGTCCTTTTCCGTCGAAAGGCAACGAAAAAAAAGTACGGTGTAGTAAATGTTGAGCACTTTGGAGACCTCTTGTTTTAGTTGTATGTAAAACACAATTTAGCACTTCGTGTACCGTTGGTTATTGGACGACACCTATGACCTGGACTGGATGATGGACTTTGATTTAATGTCTACTAATTTGTCTGATTTCCTTGTTGTTTCCAAACACATCAATGTTAGACATGTCAGAAATAAAAAGCACAAATAATGAGATGGAATTGTCGTTGTCTTTATTTACTCTCCACAACACTTTCCAGGTCCGCTATGAAAGCTCGGATGGTTGTGTTTATTGTTGAGATAAAAAGAAGTGCGGTAGCCATCCCGGACAAAACCTGACAAGTTTTAGTCTTGCAGTATTGCTAAAATCCTAAATAACAAATAATGCATATTTGCTGCCGAAATAGCCTTGGTACAACATTTCAATTGATAGGTTTAGCATTGATAATAAAACTGAATGAAAGTGTTTTGAAAGCTTATCGTGTGGAGTATAGCATATCATTCCAAAGTCAGCCATGTGGCAAGAACAGCGTAGAACAGCCAACACGACGTCTTGTATGGAATAGAATATAACATCTCAGAGTTCATTCAAAATGCAAGGCAACGTACCCACAAAGCCTAAAAATAACGGTAAAATGAAAATAAGATGTAGAGAAATATAACGCCAAAAACATAATCACTGTCAAATTTGTGTACATCATCATCATCATCCGGACATGACTCTCTCCCTCCATCCTTCCCTATCCTCTATAGCCTTGGGCAGATCTTCAGCCGAACAGCCAGTATCTTCACATTGTCTTTTGAAGCCTTGCAAACATTGCCGAAACATTTACACCATACACTACTTGTTCGCATCAAAAGGAGTGACCTGATAACTTTGACATGATAAGAGGAATAAAATCTAATGACCATCACATCTCCAACTGGGACCCTCTAGATGCGAATGAGAATGCCGTGGCCTGGTTGTAGTGCATGATGATGATAATCACCAGGGAGACGTCGAGACATTATCTTCAAGCGTCCTGGTACCTAATTATCATATTTATAAGGTACTATTTCTAACATATTCAGGCAAAAAATTTCCCCAACATTTGAAGCGACCGCTATCGTCATTTTGATCACTGACTTACGTTTCATATCATCCTCTCCGTATACAATTTGTACATATTCACATACAATTTGTACATCTTCAATATTACTACTACATCTTCAAACTACATATCAATGGTTACGGATGGAATCATCTATAATCAACTGTTACGCGCTAGAGTATTAATAAAAATCGAGAATTTGTATTAGTTAGTTGGTGTTAGTTCCTTCCCGCGCCTGATGGCGCATAGGGAGGCGCCCACCTCCGTTTCAGTAGCCCTGGGCCACACAATTTTGTGCAATCACTACAGCAGGGGGCTAGTCCACTGGTAGTGGTGTGTGTTCAACTTCCATACTCTTTCCCAAATGCTGAGTGCTAAGCAGAGAAAGCAGCATGTACCATTTTTAAAGTCTTTGGTATGACTCGGCCAGGGATTGAACTCACGACCTACCGTATGCAAGGCGAACACTCTACCCACTCGGCCATTGCACCCGTCTAAAGAGAATTTGTATAGATACGAAAAAAATTTTAAAAAATATGTTGGCTATATCATATCGTGCGAGATGATATTTAACGCAGTGATTTTAATGGAAAGAATGATTGTCTTTAGACTGTTTTGATAGAAAGAATTCAAAATCAAATAAGAATTCAATCGTGAACTTAAAGGATGTTGTTTGAAAGTTCCATGGCAACGAGGAAATGCGTTTACGGCTGAAATCCCACGAGACTCAAACAGGGGTTTAAGCACCACAGTAACAGCAATGTTATACTTAGTCTTAACGTGCTCAAAGGATCTACAGTTTTAATCATAAAATTCTGTCTGATCGAATGAACGAAATTTTCCTCCGAAACACTCCATAATCACTGTACGGCTTTGGGACAGATTAGTAACTATGTGTCCTGAGTACGGTCAAATACCACCCAGAGTGCTGTATCACATCCTTACCACGCTATATAAACATTGCGGAACCAAGTGCTGAGGCAGATCCACACGAAGTTTTCGGCCGGTATTTGTGGAAAAGTTTCCACCCTAAGAAAAACAGCAACAACAGGAGGCCATGGCCATGGTGGTCCCACTTCTTCTTCTGCTGGTTGTGACCGGCTGCCTGGCCGCTCCCTTTGACCTGATGACTAAAGATGATGATCAGTTCCAGAAAGTCGAGAAGATTCTTGATGAGCGAATCGGAGAAATCTCAGGTGAGATCAGCAAAACATTAATGTAATAACCACCTGTCGAAGTAGACAACAGGCCAGCTGATGATACTCGCGCCAAATAGTATTTTGTTTTAACTTCATCACTGCGTGTCACTTGGATGTCACAAATATGATTGGTTGATCAAGAAACAACAGTATTGTCAACGTCTCAACACATGAATCAATGAAGGGCAATCCATAAAAAATAATCGTTGTAATCTTTTCCATTGTAGGTGATTCTAAGCAGTATTTGTATAGGATTATTCAGCAAATACCTAGTCGATCACTTTCCAAAAGATGGTTTAATAGCTTACTTGTATGAAGGAGCAGTTCAATTTCGTCTGGGTGCGGTGCAAGTATTTAACACAGATGCACATTTACCGGGTTTGTTCTGACTGGTATGTACCGTAACTGCAGTTTTCTAGAATCTCGCCATGTACATGGTGCTGTGAAGGGACTGAGGGCTGAGTAGGTCTACTGGATAAGGAGCTTGTTTGTGTGTTTACTATAGTAGTAATATCTTTGTCGCCTTTAACAGCCAGCACGACCAGGCTAGGAAACCAAATGGAGAACATGAAGAACAAGATGAGAAACCTGGAGAAGGAGATGGAAGATCTGAAGAAACAGGTGAAAGGAAAAGGTAAGACTGTTAAATAGTATCTTCTTGATAACCTGCAAAATCCTTAAACAATTTCCAGGTAGGATTTTTCAGTCAATAAGGAATAAGGAATCCAGTCAATAAGCTTTAAAGTGAGCTATCAAATATATAACAAATGTTCTATTGGAGGCAAGTTCAAAGCGCAAGCCAATAGTCTGAGTGTATTGTCGGTTTTGCTAGGACAATGAGGAAAGACAGAAATGAAAAAAAAAGGTTTTAAATATAAATATCATTGACAAATGAAACACGAAAATCAATATATGACGACGTCTAACAGTGAGATTCCTTCCGTCTACAGATGGCTTGAAAGGCCAGAACACAAGCATGGGTGGCAGACCATCGTCTCGGCAGAATCCACCACCGCCGCCACCACCACGTGCACCACACGGCGGAAGGGACTCCCTGGCACAGGTCCCCATTTTTGGAAGGAACTCCCGTCCTGGTCCTGGGTACCCACCAAGGCAGGGGGCCGGGGACATGCGGGGTGGTAACAATGAACAGCAGTCAGATGGTTCCCCTGTCACAAAAGGGTTAAACTTTTTCTCGAGTTTTTTCCCTAGTTTGTTTGGTGGATGAGCTGTCAGTCAATCGATCTTGACCGCCAAATGAAACAAGAATAAACGTGTCTGGTAACATGAAGGCTATGCTGTAGGAAAAGAAAAAAAATCACTGCAGTAAATTCTAATCACGTTCGTTTTCTTCATTTTGTGTGTGTACGTGTGTGCGTCTGTGTGTTCGTATGTATGTGTGTGTTTGTGTCTTTGTGTGTGTAGTGGTGTATGTATGAAAGTGTGTGTGTGTGTGTGTGTGTAGTGGTGTATGTATGAAAGTATGTGTGCGCGCGCGTGTGTGTGTGTATGTGTGTGTTTGTGTGCGTGCTCGCGCATGTGTTTTTTGTGTGTGTATGTGTAAGTGCCTCTATGTGAACATAATAAGTCGACTAGTTAAATCGAAGTTGACCTAGACTGTGAAATGGACTTAAGTATCACACATCACAGTATCACCTCCTTGTAACGCTTCATGTGCTTCACCTGAGCATGTACGAAATAAAACACAATTCAATAAATCCTACCGTATTGTCATTATTTCAACACAACTACAACTCTAAAAATTACGCTAATATACATATTTTAAAGTCTATTAAATGTAGCCTGGTACCCAGCCGTATCATAGCTCCCGATTCTCTTCCGCGGAGAGGACAGAAGGGACTCAGGAGCTATAATACGACTGGATACCAGGCTATATATATTCAACGAGAAAGCATAAGAAAGATACGAGCAATATTTAATGACAATGTCTAGTGTAGTATTTGCAGGAAGTTTTTTTGCGTATTCTGTAACTGATTCAAAGGTCGGCACTCTGGTAGAGAATACTGAGAAATACTTCTATGGTACAATCAAGCCATGGTCTCACGATGTGCAGTCAAATACAGTACCGCTTTTTTACTTTGTTTGCAATTAGCTTTCGGGCTGGTCGCGCGTATATATCTTTATTCATATCATAATCTAAATCAGTCAATGATACTTCTTGTTATTTCCACTTGAAGCCCCTGTAATAAGCGGTGTTAACGTGCAAACAACCCTTGTCGAATGTTCATATGAAAGATAACTGATAAAGATAGATGAGTGCATTCTGTGCTATTCTAGACTTTCAGGCCGTAAACACCACGTAAACAATTCCCATAAGGACGACAGAAGTGACAATCAGGTACTAGCTGGTTTAAGATATCACTTCCAGAACGATTTTGATGTGAGATAACAAGGAACCTAAAGTCTTTGATCTCCCAAATTCTGCCAAATCTTAAATCATTGCTAAATGTTCCCCAATAACAGCATGTACAGAATAATTGATCTATGTAGTCCAACAAATTCACTGCCGAGGTAGAAGTTCTGCCGTCGTAAGAAAACATTTAGGCCATATTAACAAAAACGTCTTGCTGATTCTGAATGCATATTCATTTCTAGAGTCAGGCTGTTTGTGACGCCATTATTTTGTTCTCACAGCTCACACAAGAGGCCAATACATGATGTAAAATATGATTAAGAAATGCCAAAAATGTAAATGTAATGATATCTAAGGAGATCAAGGGATTTTAATCACATTCCTTTGCAATTTATCATTACAATTTGAATACAGCAATTTATGAGAGAAAGGCTACAACATTTTACCGAAATTAATATCGCTATAGCAATATCCAAGCACCAGGATATCATAAGAAAGCGTGAGAACCAAACTGCGTAGACTGCTGATGGCTTGGGCAGTCGTCTGATAAGGCGCTAAAGATTAGCTTTTTTTGGGAGCCAACTATGCCATATTGTTCTTGAGAACAAAGCGTGCATTTGTGCTACCTTGATGATGCAGTAGTCATCATGATCCATTAATCACCACAACTTAATAAGGCCTTGTCGTTAACGCGGCCAGCGAACAGTCATTGGAACTTATCACGTTCATATGACGGTATATAAACTTTGGACAGCTCACACGGAGGGAGATACGACCGGTTAGCTGGTCGATAGAAGTCTGTTCGGTGAGAAGGAGGAACAGAAAACTGTGACCATGAGGTCCATCCCAATACTACTCGTCCTGCTGGTGTTGGTAGAGACGGGCTACCCAGCAATACTCCCGACGGAAGGACGCCTCTTGAAGACAACGCTAGATGACGAGGCAGCAATGCCCCCGACGGAAGGACGCCTCTCGAAGACAACGCTAGATGACGAGGCAGCAATGCCCCCGACGGAAGAACGGCTCTCAAAGACAACGCCAGATGACGACAAGTTGCGGACACTGCAGACAAGTCTCATCAATGAGCGATTCGATGAAATCACTGGTAGGTCTCAGACAGTTTGAGAGATATTTGTTGCTGAGATCACGAGACAAATCATCAACATCCTTCTTCTACACTGCAGAGACAGCATCCAAAGTTAATATAGTTTAAGAAAGGCTGATGTTAATTTATTGGCACATCTTTATGTGTACAGTTTGATTTGTCTTTGATTATTTAGGCGCACAAGACTTTAAAAAAATCATGTCACAGATATTGTGCCGCCTGTTGTAAAGCTACTTCTTATATCTCCAACAGAAAACATGACGCGGCTGAGCAAACGCATGGATGATGTAGTCAGCAAAGTGACGAAGCTGGAAAGGAAAGAAAAGAAACGCAGCAACGTGGACAAGTTGATGGGGAAGAAAGAGAAGAAAGAGAAGAAAGGTAAAACTTTTAGTACCACTTAGACATGTTGTCAAATTGTATATATAAACATTTTGAAGTATAAGAAAGGGATTAAAAAAAATTACATGCTTTCTCTTATGTTTACAGATAGCCCGGAAAAGAAAGAAAGAGGAAAAACGACATTTTCCAGATTGAAGAGACCCAAGGAAAGGTTTGTTATTCTTACAAACCGCTGTATATATACTCAACATTGTGACTGGTCAGGTGTTGCCTCAGCAGTGGTTCCACTTTTCAGCTCTCAGCTGGAAAAGTAACGAACAAAGCTGTACTTTTGTTGTGTTTCCATGAAGATAACTATTACCTAGTCTCCAATCAGTGGTTTGGTCGTGGAGACAGTAGTGGTCGGTACGCTGCCATGGTAAAATTCCCGACCACTACTATTCCTGCGAACCAAACACTGCTTGGAGAATAACTATTACAAAATACAACGTATCGGTACAGGGGGCCGTTTTTTCCGTATCCTCAAAGGATACAACCATATACGGGTGGACACGAATGGTATCTCGTCTCCGCCCGTAATATGGCCGTATCTCTTAAGGATACGGAAAAATAACGGCCCAGGTTTGACATATCCGTACCCATAAATGTTTAGTGCTGACACAAATCAGATATGCATTGTTGATCTCCACAGACTACTAGCACATCATCGGAAAGGAACCTTGTATGGAAAAGAAGGCCAGCCAAAAGGAGGGAGAGGGTGGATGATGAGCAGGGCCAACTTCTCTAGAAACAGAAAATTCGGTTCCCGCAAGACTACCCTCATCCCGGACAAAAGCGGTGAACGGGGGCTCAGAAACGGGAAAGGCAATCGTTCGGGTAAACAAAGTGGATTGGCGTCATTTAGAACAGAGCATGCAGTTAATTTGTCTTTGATTGTGTTGGACGCACAGGATTTTTGTTATGTCACAAATATTGCAACTGTTGTAGCCACTTCTTTTATCTCCAACAGAAAACATGACGGCTGGCGTGGTCAGCAAGGTGAGGACGCTGGAAGGGAACGGAAAGAAACGCAGCAACGTGGAAAAGTTGATGGGGAAAAAAGAGAAGAAAGGTAAACTTTTATTACCACCTGGACATGCTATGTTGTCAAATTGTATATATAAATATTTTAAGGATTAAGAAAGAGATTTAAAGATTGCATGCTCCTCATATGTTTACAGATAGTCCGGAAGGGAAGGAAAGAGGCAGAAAGATATTTTCCACATTGAAGATACCCAAGGAAAGGTATGTTATTCTTACACTGTTGCTCCTAAACTGCTTAATGTTATGCTTACAAACCACTGTATACTCAACACAGTGACAGATAAGGTTTTGCATCAGCAGTGGGTATACCTTTCAGCTCTCAGCTACATATAAAGTGCTTGGGAAAGTAACGAACAAATCTGGCACAATAAGAGTTTATATGCTTTACATTCTATATGTAAACACACAAGTCATGTGCAGCAGTACTCTTTATGTATTCACGATAAAGCTTGGCTCGTTTTCCGTCTTTGGCTATCATCCACTGATGTTATCTTTTGTTACACATAAAATCTAATATCAACTTGCAACAAGACATTATTATGAATACGAAAGTCGCTGTATTTTTGCTGTGTTCACATGAAGATTACTAATACTCATTCCCCAGCGGTTGGATCGCGGAGATAGCAGTGTTACGGATTTTTCGGCCGGCTCGCTCCCCCTGTAGAAAACCCAACCACTCCTATCTCCGCGACCCAAACCCTGCTTGGAGAATAACTATTACCAAAGGCAACGTTTCGGTACAGTAAGGAACAAAATGTTTACCGCTGACACGTAAGCACAGATCAAATGTGTATTGTTGACATCCACAGACTGCACAATCGTCAGGGCGCTTTGAAAGGACAAGAAAGGCAGACAAGAGTCGGTAGTGGATGGAGGGCTAGGGCCGTGATCTCTGGAAACAGGAAACTCGGTTCCCGCAAGGACGTTGACTTCATCCCGGACAAAAGCGATGAACGGAGGCTCGGTGACGATGGCGCGATAGGAAACGAGAGAGGCAATCTTTCACGTAAACGAATCAAATTTGCATGGTTGAGGAACAGGTCTGAGGGAAAGAATCGGGGAAAAGGGGGATTCCAACCATTCCGGGGGAAACAAACCGAGGGGAGGGGGATGGATGAAGCAGGAGGAACAAGAGGAGTTTAGCGAGGATGGCAGTGAGAATCGGAGAAGTAGCTGAGGTTTCTGGACCCGGAATATTATTTTCACGCATTGATTATTAGTTTTGTGCAGAAAGATCTTCAAATGTTGTTCTGGTCAGCTTGTTCCCGAAGATCTTGACAGGCAATGACAACTAGCACCGCATTAAGGATATTTCACTCAAATTGTACCGAAACGAGATATCATTAGTTACACGGCTATTGAACACCATAGGTTCCCTTCGTTTCAACGCAGCATTTTCCAATAACTTCCTACCTTAGTCGTATAGGGAAATACGTTTAATAGTCATCAAAAGAACTGTGTGTGTGTGTTTATGTTCGTATTTTGTGTGCAATCGGAGGACTGATTTGGACCGGAAAATGGACATTGAATTTACAGGCTAAGTGTCGTAACGTTCTTTAGAACCATGCAGTGAATGCTTCATCTTTTAAAAAATGTGTAATTCACACCAGGGTCACAAGTAAACTGTGAAAATGACACATTGTCTTTGTCATCTTTTATCTCGAGTACAAGTGCATGCTTGTGTTTTATAAGATTGTTAAAACGCTACATGTATATATGAATGAACGAATGAATGAATGAATGAACTTTATCGCTCGACAATTGTACAGTATACAAAGTATGGTAACAACTACTAAGCTACATACAGATACAAAACATCAAAATATTATCAGTAAGATTATAAGGTTTATAGAACAGTCGTGTGTGGATGATCTGTAACCAACTCTGAGGTCTCAAAGAATATGAAGCTCACCAGAAAAGGTTTCACCATTGGTAAAAACTGCGCACCTAAAAGGCCATGCACCGGTTGAAAGAAGCTTAAGCGAATGAATATTATTTAATCAAGGCCGGAATCTTTACGCTTATTAATTAGATGCATACTTTTCTACCTACACAAGATGCATCATGATGAAAACGACCGCTATTGTAATAGTCAGCTGCAGATTAAATAGACAGCGATTGATAATTTTGTATGTCTTTATAATTTTAAACGATTACTTTTACTCTTCCATGAGGAAGAAACTGTGATAGCTGAAATCACATATAGATTTTATATATATATATTTTTTATATCAATGTTTCCTAACATGAGTAAAACATAGTGATGTGTTCATGATGCAACACAACACTGCATGGGTAGAGCAAATTCACCAGTCCGGTACCGGTCTTAGGCCCCCATTCCACCAGGGCGGCGCTATCACGGCGTTGGCAAATATGCCCATCGCGGCGAGAGCCAATCGGGATTGCCAAGGTCGCCATGGGAGCGCCTTGAGAGCGCGGTGGGAGTGCCATCGCAGCGAGAGCGCTATCACCTCGCCGATGGTATGGACGAGGAATGGGGTATTACATGTACGCAGCTTGTTCCCATCCTGCACGTAATTGTTACGTCTTGAGGTGGTTTGATGGTTATTTCACCTGTTGAAATAATAAAAAGAGCCTCCCCGTCCAAAACAGGCGCAACGTTGAGGCATCAGTCATGGAAGATTCCGTCGTCACTAAAACCTCATACCTCATTTGCGGAAAGGCCACCTTGAAAGTCAGATTGCTTTATCTGTCTGAAGATAGCAATGATTGGTGTTTAGATAACTAATCCTATAGTTAGAAAACTGTTGACTGTATTGTACAGAAGACGTGTTGCGGCTTTTTGATTTTCCACGTTTTTTTAAGTATCTTTTCCTTCACGACCAAGGTCACGAGCGGGCTATGGCGCTCCTTTTACTTGTGTCATTACTCTCATCACTGCTCTGTATAAAAAAAATGTCATACAAGTCTGTCACTCTTCCCAGTGCAAGAACTGTGAACAAAACATGAAAGGAATCCCACGGGAAAGTCAGATGAAATTTCCAATTTTTCTACAAGAACAATACAATAACATATGAATTAGTGCATCAATTCATGTGGCCTTGGACTCCCCACATAGTTCAAACGACAAGCTTTTAATTCCATTTACGTGAACTTAGACGAAGGCCAAAATGGATGCCAAATATCTTTATCCAGTTACACCAATGACGTAGTTCAATGTTATTTTGCATATCGCCAAAGATGAAAGTTACTTCTCATGACCTTAAAGGCTAACTCAATGTCCTGTTGGGGCCACACAAGCAGTAACTGCAGATCGTATTCTAGCTGTTGGTATACGTAAGCAAATGATATACCCTTGGATAGTATTTAAAAGTGCGATCACAAATTTGGTTTCATCTTGATCTGAACTACTTACAGAGAAACTTGACTCATACGTGATGGTTCGTCCCTACATCCTACGGGGTGTGCTTTGTGGGCTTCTCCTCTGTGCAGTTGTATCTCTGGGAGAATCTGCTCCTCATCCATACCAGCAGGACATCCCATCCAAGAGCAAACTCTTGACGATAGAAGACAACGTGGAAGATGACGATGGTCAACAGGAGGAAATACAAGGTGTGTCCTCAACGCTATAAGTAATTCTGTTAATTTCAGTGCGTAAAGTTTTATTTTGTTTCAGGTAAAAGTATATTACCTTCTCAATGTCTTATCAAACTCTTTATATACATATTAGTTCTGTCAAATGTCATGATTCTTTCAGGTAAATGTTATGTATTTGAATATTGGAATACATGTTGATTTATCTGGTTTCATTTCATTTGTTTCCTATTTTCAAAAATTAGAATCTATTATAGCTCAACGACAAAATAAGATTCAGAAGCACATTGGGAAGTGAGGTAGACTACATATTGTCCTATCGAGTTAAATCCCATTATTTTTCTGTACAATGGTAGGGTTACTCACGACGTTTTATGATCAGTCTTTCGTGTTCAGATTTTAGGTTTCAGTTTTAATGTTACTCATGTGTGCCATGTGTTACTCATGTTATTCATTGACAATAAAAAGAATGATTTTGAAAAAGAAAACCTCTTTATATCATTGTTTTGTGAACAGTGTATTCGTGTGAGTGAGCATTCCACATACTTTTCTTTTCTTCAACAGATCAGCTCCTGAGGGAGCTCCTCGAAACCCCATTGTCTGAGCTGGATAGCGACGTGCTATCCAGGTTCGTGCCTTTTGTATTCATTTGCAAACGTAACATGCATTGAGATCTTCCTTTCTTTCATTCTCTTCGCCAAGAAGAGTATGAGATTGCTTGACTTGGGTCTGTATGTAGGTCAACAGCATATAACTCGAGAAATTGTGGATGGAACTTTGTGATTTTTGGTAGGTGTGTAGCAGTTGTCGAAAGGAATGCCAAGTTTGAAAACGGTTTACCTGGCGTTTTCCTACGGTACTGCAGCGAGCTTGGTATGTTTTTTGCGGTTTGTTTTTGGCAGCATAAGTCAAAATCTAGCTGGGCGATTTTCACGAAACTTGGTAGGTG
Organism: Branchiostoma floridae; assembly: GCF_000003815.2. Taxonomy (NCBI): domain Eukaryota; kingdom Metazoa; phylum Chordata; class Leptocardii; order Amphioxiformes; family Branchiostomatidae; genus Branchiostoma; species Branchiostoma floridae. Next base: position 17,231,363 of record NC_049986.1, on the reverse strand, counting down.
TGTAGCGGTTTTGGAGAGGAAGGTCAAGTGCGAAAATGGTTTACCTGGCTCTTACCTATGGTGCTGTAGCGGGATTTGTATGTAAGTGCGTTTGTCTGTAAGCAAGATAACTCGAGAACCCTTGAATGGATCCTGATTATATTTGTTAGGTGGATTGGGGTTAGGAAAACGAAGGTCAAGTTCGATAATGGGCACCCTAGTGGCTGCCTAAGGTACTGCAGCAAAACTTTTAATTTTGGCACTTCGTGTTCTGGACATGCTGTGGTCATGATTTTTGAGTGGTAGATAGCCCTTGAGACAGAGAGTAAGTGCTGTGAGTTTGGACCCCCTAGCGGCTTTTTGGGAACTGCAGGCACCGATTTCCATTCAAACTTTGGACGAGGATAACTTGACAACGTGTAAACAGATCATCAGGATTTTCGGTATGTAGATAGAATGAGTGATGACTTATACAATGTAATACTAATTATGCAAATTAGTAGCTTATTTGCATAATTAATGAGGAAAGTTCATAAATCCATGCCAACAGCATATAACTCAAGAAGCTGTGTATGGATTTTCATGATATTTAGTATTTAAGTAGCGGCTGCGGAAAGGAAGGTTGTGTTTGAAAATAGTTGACGTAGCATTTTCCGTTAGGACGGTAGCAGGCCGAGTCTGTGCGTCCTTTTGTTTGTGGAATGCATAACTCGAGAAGCCTTGAAAAAATCCTGATGATATTTGGTAGGTGGGTAGGGGTCAGGAAAACGAAGATAAATTATGATAGTGGGCCCCCTAGCGGCTTCCTAAGGTACTGCAGCAAAACTTATTAACAGAAATAAACTGTGCTCTATATATCTCATTTTGACCTATATCTATGGACACAGCTGTTATACAGATGGTTTGCTGGAGGACGCCCTTACACTGGGGACAAAGTCTAAATTGACAAGCATGAAATTCTGATTGACCAGGGATGCTACCAGGTCATATGTCAGGTCACAGTCTGGTTTTGGTAATGTTTGTGTGTTTGTGAGGAACAATAAGACCTTAAAGTCTTAAATAAAGGCATGATTATTTGGCGAAGAGATGGGTTCGTTGAACTCTAGTTTTTCTTGCAATTACTTTCTTCACCAATGGTTATGGCGGTTTAAGTATTCAAAAAATGTTTACTGACACATTTGTTTTCTGATAATACTAACTGAATTGTAAGTCCGATTCATTGAAATTGATTCTGTGAAAACAAAACAATACCTTTTCATTTTTCCAAACAGTCTGGGTCTAGATTCAGCCATCTCTGACCTTGAAGAAGATGACGCAGAACCATCAGATGACGTAGACGACCACGATGAAGACCAGGCAAACGAATCTCCAGAAGACGAATGGCGCGGCGGAGCAGGCAGAAGAAAGGGTATGGAGAAGGCCAAGGCTGCAAGGCGACAGAGAGGGAACGGTCGAGGGAAAGGAAACACGAAGCGTGGAGGACATGGTCCTGAAGGTCTCACGGGAGACAATGGAGAACTGAGAAGTTACGGGAATGAGAAGGACGAAGGCTACAATAAGAGGGGTGGACCAGGTGGTCGAGGGCGAGGCAAGGGCCGTTTCAAAAATGGCGGTGGGGGTATGAAGGGGGGTGAGCAATATATGGAGGAACCCGAAGAAGGAGATGAATCAGAGGAAGCCGAGGAGGAGGATGGTCCATTTAACGGAGGTGGAGGAGGGCGGGGCCAAGGGGGACAGAAGGGTAAAGGAGGGCGTGGCCAAGGTGGACAGAAAGGGAAAGGAGGGCGTGGGCAAGGGGGATCCAAGGGCAAAGGAGGACGTGGCCAAGGGGGTCCAAAGGGCAAAGGTGAACCAGGCCAGAGGGGTCCCAACCGTGATCAAGTCGGTTCCAGGGGCAGAGGACGTCGTCCAGGGGGATCAAAGGGCAGAGGAGGCCCAGGCCAGACAGGTCCAAAGGGTGGACAAAACCGTAGCCAGGTAGGTTCCATGAGCCAAGGAGGTCAAGGGGGTCCTAAAGATAAAGGAGGACGGGGGCGTGGAAAACAGCGCACCATGGGTCAAGGGGGGCATGGTCAATCAGGTTCCATGGGCCAAGGGGGACGTGGTAAAGGAGATACTATGGCCCAGGGGGGACGTGGTAAAGGAGGCCCCATGGGCCAGGGGGGACGTGGTAAAGGCGGCCCCATGGGCCAGGGGGGACGTGGTAAAGGAGGTTCCATGGCCCAGGGTGGACGTGGAAAAACAGGTTCCATTGGCCAGGGGGGAGGTGAAAAAGCAGGTTCCGTGGGCCAGTGGGAACGTGGTCAGGAAGGTTCCATAGGCCAGGAGGAACGTGGTAAAGGACGTTCCATGGCCCAGGGGGGACGCGGTAAAGGAGGCCCCAGGGGCCAAGGGGGACGTGGTAAAGGAGGTCCCAGAGGCCAAGGGGGGCGTGGTAAAGGAGGTCCCAGGGGCCAGGGGGGGCGTGGTAAAGGAGGTCCCAGGGGGACGTGGTAAAGCAGGTTCCATGGGCGAATGAGGCTAAATCGAAGAAGGTACTTTTGTACCAACAGGAAACATCATTTGATGAGAACGACCGATACTGACTAGGACACCTGCGGTTTCAAGAATATCTTACTTGCACCATATGGTCTACAACAGAATTAGAAATAAAAACTGAAAATGCAATACATTACTTGTGCGTGTGCATAATATGTTTGTGTTATACAATGCGATGGATTTAGACTAGGGTGAGCATATGAATGATAGAAAATATCAGTTTTGTAGCATGATCAAATTCAATAAAGACCTAGCGTGTGATATATAGCTATAATACAAGAAAGCTTATTTGCAAGTTCATGTCCGGAGGCTGATAGCAAGGACACAGCTAGTAGACATACATGTGACAATTGTAAAAAGAGGTCCCTCGAATCCAAGTGTTGACCACTTCTAAACGGGTTGGGTTGACAATACATGCAATGGCTTCTCTCTAGTTTGCCAAGACGTTGGGAACGTCAGGCAACATATATAACCAAAATATGTAGAGAGGTGACATAGCACAATATAACTGTTATATGACAGATATAGAAAGCATAATAAGAAAAATAAAACATAAGATTTAATTAAACAAAATTTAGCTGTAGAAGGAATAACCAACTTTCATTTTAGATATCACAGCAATGAAACGCATTTTGCAAAAAACCAACAACACAAAGGTATCAAAAGTGATAAAGCTGACATGAAGATACGGTTTCTAATCAAATGATAAACAGGGAAAGTCCACAAAGACTACGTGTCATGATACGCTGGCGAACAAGCTGATATAGTACGGAGTAAGAAGGGATGTGATTTGCACACAGGTAGATGGATACAGGTTTAGCGAGTTGAACAATTGCCCAGCAAGTAGTAACACTTGCAGAGAGGGAGTGAGATGGGCAGACAAAGTGATAGAAGACAAGGAGGTCGGAGAGGGAAGCGAAGTAAACTTTACTGTTACAGATCTCAAACCACAAACGGGAAGAAATCAATGAGAAAGAGACAGAGAGAGAGAGAGAGTGTGTGTGTGTGGGGGGGGGGGGGGTGAGAAAGAGATATGAGCTCGTTGCTCGCTGAGTGTCCTCTCATGGAAATGCTCAGGACAAGGGTTGTAATTAGATTTGATTATTGCCACTCTAAATTGTTTTCCAAAAGATCAAAGAGAGCATAGAATTTGACCACCAGTGTTCTTAATAGAGATTTATGTACAAGGACAACGTTACGAGCGTGATGTTGGCTTAACTGTATTTAAGTCTTTGTATCGTAGGCAATTCAAATTTGTCTTCGTCAGTTCACGGGCACAACCTCAAATTGAATCTTACTTGATTC
>NC_049986.1:17222565-17225472 GCF_000003815.2 Branchiostoma floridae | reverse complement strand
GGGAGATCATACTGGTAGCGATTATTCTAATTGGAGATTTATGTCCAAGGACAACGTTACGGGCGTTATGTTGGCCTAACTTGATTTAAATGTTTGTATCGTACGCAATTCAAATTTGTGCCTGTCGGTCCAAGGGCACAACCCCAAATTGAATCTTACGTTGAACCCAGTCGGGATGCTGATTAGGCCCAGACCACAGGCCTTGAGAACCTGGGCATTCATTTTGTGTAGAGACCTATGGGAGGGGTTGGCGGGGAGGAGAAGGAGATAAAATGGGAGTTACACGAAGAAAAGAAACCAATCAACACGTACGCTCTACGGACAGGAATGCAACTGCTATCGCAGCCAAGCAACGCGCCAGCTTGGGAGGTCACTCGAACCACACGTACTGATGTTAACAATATGTATATGTGTCTGATATATCAATGGTTCAGATGTCAACTTTTTTTGCAAAGAGTTGGGTGGTGGCAATAGAATTTGAAAATGCGTCCTCTTGAAGGCAGACTTGAGGAACGCAGCACATAAAATTGCCGTAGTCATCTGAATAAATCATTAAGAGCAAACAAGTTGTGTGGCCAGTGATTTAACTATGGATTTGCGAAAATGATTGGTTAAGAAATGGACTGCAATTGTCTTCAAGGGTACATTTTTCTCATTACTGGTGCGTCAAAATGTCTGTGTGGGCTATATTATCTTATTAAGATGATCTAATTAATATTACATTGAACGAAAATCATATTACAAATTGGTAATCCTTAAAAACTACATGATAAAGAATTTCGTCACTCAAGCTTTGGAATTCAGACCGCAGGCGTTCACAAATGCACAACGATGGTGGTCCTCATTCTAGTACAGGATTCCTTCAGTTACCCTGGTGATTTCCTGGCTATATATTTCGTCCCAAAGACAATTCATACTCCAGAATCACACGTCGCTACGACCAACGCTTGTACTAGGCGATAGGACAAGCACGAGGCAGACAATGGCGAGGCTACACACCCCATGGGCGCTACTCTGGGGGATGGCCATTTGCACCTATCTCGGAATGTCGGTAGCCAAACCATTTGCCGAGCAGAGGACAGGCTATGGGGAGGCAGAGGGCCGTTCTGATGGAGCACGATCAGCCATGGAAGAAGAAAGGGAGGCTGAAGCAGGTATGTGGTTTTGATACGCCTTAGTATGTATAATTATAAGCAGTTATCAGCATTGGAATGTTTCACAGTTTGACATCAAAGCAGAAAATATTGATTTAATCAGAATTAAGAAGCATTTCGTCTTTTTGTCAACAGGTGTTCTCCGTGATTGGATCGTTCAACTGGACGAGCGGCTCTTGCAGGCGTTTCCTGATCAGCAAGACGTCAACAGTCCAGTCGTCGACAGGTCAGTACCACATGGGAAATATTTGGTGTTCGCACTCACATCATATTCACTGAACATGGCTATAGATAAATAAAAAAATACTGTACTTATAAAGTCCCTTTTGTATTTATGCAGTTTGCGGCAAGACGTAGGAGCGATGGAGGACACGAATGAGTATGGCGACGACCAAGAGGAGCCATTAGAAGGAAAGCAATATTTTGAGGTGGAGGGACGTGAAGAGGAAGAACAATATGAGGCAGTAGACCATGAAAAAATGCAGAATGAAGAGGGCGGTGAAAATGATCAGGACGAACAAACGGAAGACGAAGCAGAACAATATGAGGAAGTGGACTATGAAGAAGCGACAGATCTAGAGGGCAGTGAAAATGAAGAAGAGCAAGACTGGGAAGGAAGCTATGAAGCAGCTCAGGATGACAAGGACGGTGAAAATGAAGAAGACGAAGAAGCTGAGGATGGGAGAGAGAGAGATGAGGAAGGCGACAATGATGATGTGGAAGATGATGAAGAGGATGGTAATACGGAAGTAGGCGAAGAGCAAGACTGGGAAGAGAGCTATGAAGAAGTTCAGGATGACGAGGACGGTGAAAATGAAGAAGACGCAGAGGACAAGGATGGGGGAGAGAGTGGTGAGGTAGAAGACTATGATGCTGTTGAGGATGATGAAGAGGATGTTGATACGGAAGAGGTCCAAGAGCAAGACTCGGAAGAGAGCTATGAAGAAGTTCAGGATGACGAGGACGGTGAAAATGAAGAAGACGAAGACAACGATGGGAGAGAGAGAGAAGAGGTAGAAGACAATGATGATGTTGAGGATGATGAAGAGGATGATGATACGGAAGAGGTCCAAGAGCAAGACTCGGAAGAGAGCTATGAAGAAGTTCAGGATGACGAGGACGGTGAAAATGAAGAAGACGAAGACAACGATGGGAGAGAGATAGAAGAGGTAGAAGACAATGATGATGTGGAGGATGATGAAGAGGATGGTGATACGGAAGAAGGTCAAGAGCAAGACTGGGAAGAGAGCTATGAAGAAGTTCAAGATGACGAGGACGATGAAAATGAAGAAGACGGTCAAGAAGACGAGGGAGAACAACACGAGGGAGCAGAATATGAAGAATTTCAAGATGCAGAAGACTATTTAAACGAGCTTGGCGAAGAGAACGAATATGGAGAAAAACGAGATGGAGAAGACTTTGAAGATAGTGATCTTGGCGAGGAAGAGGAATATGGAAAAGAGCAAGATGGGAAAGTTGGTTATGATGGAGAAGATGACGAAGAAGACGACACAATTGACCGTCTTAAGTTGCTAACATGGGCATTAAGTGGAGAAGATGACATAAACGAGCTAGACAAAGAAGACGAAGAACTCAGTGAGGTAAAGAACCAGGAAAGCGAAATTTATCATCTGCGTGAAAAGCGATCCTTGGTGGAAGGAAATGGACCCATTCTGGCAAGTGACTCCGAAGGTAAGAAAGGCAGGAGAAAGGGCAAGAGAAAGGGCAAGGGAAAGCTCAAGGGAAAGCTCAA
>NC_049986.1:17188801-17221910 GCF_000003815.2 Branchiostoma floridae | reverse complement strand
AAACGGCAAGCAATGGAACTGCACCCATACCCGTTTCCGCAGGACTGTAAGGGCATAGACCCATTCCTGCCCGATGAGAATACCCACTACGACATCGACAAGACACTGTAAGCGAAGTAATTTCAAAATCACTTTGTCGCCACCCTAGTAGAATGGGGTATAACACTACGTGGACTATGTTGACGCATATGGAACATACCTTTAGTCACCCACATAGGCTGAACGATTCAAAACTTAACTTGCTCTTGAATTCAATTTTGCTTCCAATAAAAACATTAAAACACATTTCTGTGTCAAGTCGCTTGCTCATTTGATAATCTTGATATTGTTTGCGTCCTTTTGGCTGTAGTGTAAATTTGATGGCTTATTTGCAACTCATTTATGATAGGATACATAACATACCTTGTCCAAACTGTACCTTTGTATCATCGGTTTAAAGCTTTGTATTCAAATCATAGTACATTAATATTGCCAATGTCCTGGCGGTGAATACGTTCTTCACGTATCTTGGAAATCGAGCGGCGAGAGAAAAAGCGCCCCCAAACGTATCATTACAAAAGCGCAGAGGGAAAATATTGACATATAGTTGCCCAGAGGACAGATCTTAAAAGTTGCACTAATTCATCCCAATGATGAACTAGTCTATTTGACTCAGATACGAATCAGAAATAAATATCATATTTCTTTATGAGGCAACATTGACTTGATCTGATTACTTTTAGCCTGCTCTAAAAAAAAAGAGGAGTCTAATTCAAGTCCGGAACATGCCGACTCATATTGCTTCAAAAGGTCAACATATGTCACCTTGTCCTAAAAGTCGTTATGCACTTCTGCTCTAAACGTGCTTACTTTGTCGAGCCGCCCTTATTATAGCCATGTACGTCTAAAATGTATTTCTTTAATCGTTCTTGTCAATGTATTAAACATCGATTACTTCAGCTGAGTCTGAACAGCTTACAGAAGAACAAAACAGCATACATGTGCCTCCTAAAAATATAGACTTGTTGTTTCTTTTGATGTTCTGTGGTTCAATTCGAAGTAACAGCTTTATAGTCCTGTTGTTTAGAAGCTATTTTTTTGCTCGATTTTTTGCCCTATTTTAGTTTAGGGGTCTCCAGAGGATGACCTTATTAAACTGTATACTCGATAGTTACAAAACGGCCAAATTAGAAATGTGCCTAGAATTAATGAAGATAGAGATTTTGCATGTACTTTTGGTAATGTCAATCAAAAGTATATCATCACCTTGTCATTAAGGCTCAAAATATAACTATTAGCCGCATGTCATAACTAAAGGTGCTGAGACGGGCCGTCATTGTTCACTAAAATTGTCTCTTTTCGGTAGCTGATTGTTGTGCCCCTCCCATATAAACAATTATTCTGCGCTTATAACAGCGTCATATTCAAAATCTATAAGGGTTCAGAGATCTCGGCAAGATCAGAGATATCATATGTCAAAACGTACCTTGGTAGGCTTTATGATATAAATCTACCTTTACAAAACTCTCGAAAATAAAGAATTACAACGAATCAATGCAAAACAGCACAGTAAAGTATGAATCATACCTTAACTAGTGTCGCGATCTGTACACATGGCTATGAATGCAATAAATTGTATCTTTAATGATCTTTTTTTCAATCCAAGCTCAAGACAAAACGACAGCTTGCTTAACCAGACAAATTTAACAAGCACGATCTTTAATGAAAGGTATATTTCTTACCATGACTAGGTCTCCTACCTGCCTCATATACGCCATGTACGATGGGAATAAAGCTTTATCAAGTGTGTGTTAAATGTCAGAAATGTTTAAAAATGATGGTTACTGGTTGTAACGTATAACAGGCGACCTCACCCCGGTAAGCCTGCCTAACAAACAGAGACAGCTGAGAATAGAGATTTCCCTCAAAGTCCCCTTGATTGACAATGTCTGGAAAGTTTGGGTAGTTTCACAGTCTGGAGGTGAGGGTCAAGGGTTTCCCACAGGCAGAGCGGTAGTATATCGCAAACACCAAAAGCCAGAGGGCCTTTATTGGCGACTTTAACTGTGAACTTGTTTTGGTGTCTGCATGTATTTTATGGGGTGAGATTGCAACGTACCATCTTGGGATTCTGATGCTGCACATTAGCGACGTGACCTGCATGGTAGTCAAGGAAGATAGGTGTTGGAAATTACAGTTAATACACAGCTTATCAAAAATGAGTTCTGAAAACTACTCATTTACCATGTTAGATCTTGTACTTGAAGACGCTTTCCTCTGAGATCGATGCCTCAGGTTTTGCAGAAGCAATGGGGAAAGGGTGAAGGGTGTCAGGTTGACAGTAACGTACGACCCCTGTCCGCACCTATGACACAGAAGATCCTTCAACAGGGTGACCCGAACCTCGCAAACAACCGCCGTGGTGCCCAGCGGTAGCTGGGGCGTGATAAGGGCGGGGTCGAAGAGATAAGGTCACTACAAACCAACCACAAGAGGAAAGAATCTGCCTTGAGAAATTCTGCTTGAAAACAATACTGACGGAAAAATCTACGAGAAGGAACGTCTTTGAGGTCATGGTTAGTAAGGGACATGGCAGTGGACTTCGATTTTCGATGAGAGTGCCCCAAAGTTTTTTTGTCCTACAGGACAAATTTATACGGGTCTTTGCTAAGAGCTATAGCCTTTTCTCACACCATACATTCCGCCTCAAACACATGTTGCTGCCTCATTCTTCATTCAAGCAAGAAACCTCACCGTGCCCCAGAACGCCTTCATTATAGGAGCATGTGCGTCTCCAAAACCAAAACGTTATGTCAGCTAAACTAATTTGTCCTTATCGCTTGCTAAAGCCTGTTGTACACGTACAAACGCTATCATCCGAGTGTGGAAATATCTTTTCTTTATTTCATTCATTCTGAATATTAAAAGTTGCCTGAAGGACAGGCCTGCATTCATCCTACCGCGCTTTGTGGTAATCGTGAGACAATGTAGGAACAACGGCTGAGCGATCCATATGGAGAAAAGTGTCTCTTATCAACACGTATCAACCCGCAACGTTGTCATTTTGGATTACAGCCGCCTGGCAATGACAGAGACCTTCAGAGCAATGACGCTGTCATTGGCGCTGATGGGATTTGTGCGGCAAATCTTCTTACTACTCCCAATCCTCGCCTCCGGATTTAGAACGAGTTATATGCCCTTCCAATGTCACGCAAGGACGCCTACAGGGGCTGGGGATTTTAGGAGCGGGACGGTAATTGAAACGAGAAATCCATCTGACATTCCTTGCTGTTGAAAGGATTAACCCTCCGTGCCCACCTGCTAGGCAAACGTCTACTCACCCATCTGATGGAGTGCCCATCAAATGACCTCCTGCTCTTCTCGTATTGCCGTTGCATAAGCACGACGGCAACCTGATTGTCATTCTTCTCCCTTTCAAGACGATGTCCTCATCACGGGATTGACAAACTACGTATTGCAGCTGTACGTACATAAAACAAAAGCATTCGTCAAACACTTATAAAACCTGCAGACGAGTACAGTCAATAACGACCAATGTCTAGACCAGACAATGAACCTTGTTAAGCAGCTTGATTGCCCACCAGTAAAAGGCTGTTAGTTCCAACTGGTAGATAACTTGAGCCAATATAGTGCACAGAGTATGGAGGTCTCCTTATTCAAGTTCAAGGAAGCAATCTCCATCTACCATGGGGATATTCGTGCCTTTAATTGCCTTATTTACAGGGTTTTATCGATTTTTTTGAGATAGTTCAACTAACCACGGTATATAGAGTGTATGTATGAGGGCAATTCCATCTCAAGTGACATTATACCACCCAAGGGAAAATCGCACATACGCGAAAGGTATTTGCACCAATCATCGGTAGCTTAACTTGAAAGTAATGTCTCCATCATGTATTCTTGAATGCGAACTTTCTAGACTTAGCTAATCGCAAAAGATCATCAACTTTTCAAGCAAATTCTACAGTGCATATTCCTTTGCTCTTAAATGTTTCAAATGAAAAACCACAATTTCTATCGTTTGACGTAATCATTAGCGTGAAATTCCGTTTCTGCAGTAACACAGTTATGTATGAGTTGTATGCAGGTGAAGACTTGTACACAGGTGAAGCCTAATGAGGGAGTGGCATCCAGGTGTGAGAGTGCAGACAATGGATGAAGACAATGGCAAGCTGAGAGCTTTATCGAGGTCGCTACTGCTACAGCTCGGCTACTGTCGTGTCTTTTTTTTGCAATTGTCATTTAGCAAGAAAACCCAGAGAAGGAAGTTGTTTTGCAATGGTGTCTCCCCTATTTTTGGGGCCTTCAAACACAATGGGGGTTTTTTAGGGGGTTGCGTAGCCGGCAAACAACTTAGTCAAACATATTGTTTATTGGAAGCTTGCTGTGCCATGCACAAATGCCGAAGTTTAATTGTGCTTATATATTTGGTCGGTATTTTCGGCATTGTTTGATGCTGTTCTGTTTTGTGAAAATTTGAAGTGCGAAAATGCACGAAGTATTTGGGCAGAAGAGTTTTTTTATTGATTTTGGTCTGCTCTTTTCGGCAAAATTCTCATTAAACTCTTTCTGTCGTGCCTGAAACAGGCGGCGCTCTTCCCCCAAACAAGTGTCATGTGTTGCTATTGTGTTATATTGGGAGGGGGTAACTAGAGTGATGCAGTAAACTGATTTTTTTGCAAATATCCCCAAATAGTCGTGAAAGCGTAAGCAAGCAAAGCGAAACAATGAACTTTAATAACATTTTACCATGCATGTGTACAATTTCTGACATACCATTATAGCATTACATTTAGTTCTAGATGAGAATGGGAGCATGTGAGGTGAGATGAGATGAGCATTGCATTACGAGATCACGAGGTTTGAAACTTTGCATACAGTTTTACCTTGCACAACTGGCGTTCTTTATTTCATTTTGCACCCCGACGAACCGGATTACTGTAAAGTCATATCTAATCAGATTATTATCAACAGATATCCTCACAAGGGGGGTAAAGGAGAAATGATGTTGTCATTCCGTTCGTTATGATGGTAGCAAGCGCAGTAATCTACAACCCGAGGTCAGGATTGTTTGAACAGCCATGAAGGAAACATACAACATGTTGAGCCTAGAAAATCCCCTTGGAGATGTTCAAAGTGAGCCCATTCATGTTCACTCCTAAGATAGATTTGATGACACACGGGGTCATCTTACAACATTGTTACCTTTGTGGAGTGTAGCATGTACCCTAAGGTAAAGTAAAATTCTACTATCAGCTTAACATACAATTAGCTTTTATGGTTGGTTACCATCATTATTTATCTTTTAACGATAAATCATCATTTGAAAACCATTTCGTAAGAAAAATAGATTTATATCTGTATTCATAATACAGCTTTAAACATAAGTGTTTTCCGCTGTATGGGAAGATGTCGTGAGAGTATTTAGGTACCTTTTCTTATTTTTCCAATTTATTTGGGTAAAACTCCCTGACAAATCTATCTGGATTCGGCCACTCTTCATCAAAGCTTTCCTTTAAATTTTATAGAATTACGTGTATCGAAAAGGGCTACAAATGTCACAGCAGGCACATTCAAGATTGCCCAACTAACAATGGACCTCAGGGATGATATTCCAAAGTGCCTCTGACAGCCACTGTTCTTCAATATACCAAAGTAGTCCAAGTATTTTGATTAAGTGAACTAAGGACGATTACAAAGAGTCCTGTTGCCATTGAATCCAATTTTCTTCCGAATAACTATTACTTTATAACGTTAACTATAAGTTAACTTAACTATTCTCACTGCATACTTCGTATATTCCCACAGCAAATTTCGTAATTAGGCCCAGTTTCTTTGCAGGTAATCTACAAACTACTTGCAGGGATCAAGATTAGGAATATTTGCGTAGGTGTACAGGTCGGCAAGTTTCAGAGATGTTTTGAGTAACTCAATCCATTAGACATGCAACATGGGAACCTCATGGCTAAGGCCACAACCTTCATTCCCAAGAATCCCATTCTAAGGAAGACCCCTTTACTACAAACCGTCGTACATCATCATCTTCTGTCTTCGAGATCTAATTATCTGAAATTGGAAATAAAAGGTCACTTCGACATAATCATAAGGTAACTAGATACGTGGTTTTATCAAGGATGTTCCTTCTACTTCTGCATCAGCCTATGTCTCTCGTGTGAAGACCACCCCACGTTTACTTTTAATTGACCTTTGGGAACAGTAACGCCCACTCAGCTGCTAAATCGTGCAACTTGTCTCTCAGCATCTGTAGCGAACAACTGTCTGTGACTCTCTCACACATGTCATACCTACGTGTATGTGACTCCGTGACAACTCCCACGCCTACTTTGCTGGAAAATGTTTTCGAAATTTACATTACCAAACGCCCACTTCAAAGCACTTATGTTGTCAAAAAGATTTCACAGAAGGACGTGATGTAACCTCCACTTTGAGGCTACATTTACATTTTGTTCAAGCTTTGTTTGGAATTCTCAAAGGCCCCACAGTGATAGATTCTCTATTCATAGTTTACAGTGGTAACGCAACTTGATCACGCCACAGAACAAAGCAACCCTGTGACATCAGACAATTTTTTGGGAGTTAACATAGTCGCCACGTAACAAAATCAGGAGGGCACTTCAAGACTACCAGTTACATGAAACATCATGAGATATTGACTGAGACAATAGGAGAAGCAGAGACTATAAAGGCTGCTTGGGAGCAACCTTACTTCTCCTATTTTTGAAGAGTCAAATTTGTGTTATGTACCACTTCAAAGGGCCTGCCGGGATTTTACGTTTGGAACATTACAATGATTTGTCTTGGCCCAGACTTGGCGCAAACACAACTCACTAGTGTCGCTCAATGGAAAATGCAATCACGTGTTGTCCATGCAATCAGCACGTACATGCAGACCAATCACAGATCCTTACTTCTTATGTCGTGACCCTTGACCTATGCAGACCGAGCAACTGGTATTCCCGCCAAATCCTAAATTAGTGAATATGTTGTCCTCCTGTGACCTAGCTGTCCGGTCGTTCTGACATCAATACCAAAACGTATCTGTCTAGGCTGATTATAAGTCACGTTTGTACGTTAGACTGGTCTTGACATGTAATCACAACAAGCACTTTTTAACCCTATCCACACTGGGGGAGGGGGGCGAAAAGTGCCCGCGGCAACTTTGACGTCTCATAGCTCCCAAACGGCTTGTGCTAGAACAACCAAACTTGGTGACTTTACCTAGAATATTGTTGGCAACAATTTACAAGAAATAGAGTAAGTTTATAATTTTTCGTGTTGCCATGGCAACGGGTTTATGAAAGGCAAATTTTACAAAAATCACTAATTTTGGTTTAAACAATGGGATTTTAAGATATTCTTGCTAAATTAAACTTCTTTTTATATATCTTGAATATCTAACACATCTAAGTTAAACATTTATAATTAAATATTCATACATTACGCTAATGAGATGACGTAATTGGTCAAAATCCAAGATGGTCGACAATATCATGATGAAAAGTATAACCAGCTTATTTTCACTCGGATTTCATCACTACTTGGTATTTTCTTACAGAAAACGTTCATGTGAATGTTTTTAATCCATTTTCATGGGGTTTTGGCGTTATATGTTGACTTTTTTTATCTTAAGACATTTAAGGTTGATAATCCAAGATGGCGGAAAGCTGAACTACAGATGACGTCATTTGATTATTTGATTATTTTAACAGAAGTCTTATAACGCTTAAATATTGACAAGAAACCTTTATTGGTAACTTTTTGTGTGAGATATTTAGGTATTATGGGAATTCCCCGTTTTAGCCAAAAAATTTTTACGTCATAATGATATAAAATTTTCATGAATTATAAAAATCGACAAGCATACACCCCCCGCAAATTTGGTGATCGTACGGTTAGCCGTTTTGAAAATACGAAGGGGGGGGGGATCCCCCACCCCACCCCAATACAGGGAATGCCAAAAAAGCCCAGTCTGGATAGGGTTAAGAAACGGCAAAGGGATGGTGTTATTTCCAAGTCTCCACTCCTGAAGAACTCGATGATTCAAAGTTTCTATCATAATGTGACATTTATACTTTTACAGTGGCCTAATAGTATGCTCTATTTATTAACTTGACATTGTTTTTATTCGCAACACGGCGATCCTTTGAGTGATTTGAGTCGCCATTGAAGTGGCCGTTCCCCATTAGCGGACACAGGCCACCCGAGACTTGTATGAAGCCATGACCACAGGTGATGACTTGGCCTACGGCGTTCTTCATGAATTCAGTATGGACAAGAACCATGTAGACGTGAACATTTTAGTGAAGGGGCTGCTCTTTTGTCTCATCTCAGGTGATGAGTAATCACGCCAGTGATTCCCGTCCTTGGTTCTACAATTTTAACAACGATTCTCATTTAAGTCTGTCATGGTGTGAAGAGCAGCGAAGGAGTGCGTGCCAGAGATAAGAATGGTTCTTTTGTTCTTCTTATCTCGAAATTATTGGCGTGAAAAGCCATTCCCGCTTTCAATTTTCTCTTGTAAATTGGAAACAAATTAAGTCTATGTTCAAAAGTTACCAATCAGACTTTTTGGAAGTTTATTTTATGGAGCGACATTATCAGCAGGAATGTCGTACCTGTGTAATGATGTACCAGGGGACCTGTTAATACAAAGGGCTTAGCATATTGCCATCAACAAATGAATATGAAGAGCCCTTGCACTAAAGCGCTGTAACGATAAAAACTAGGAAATGTGCCTTTTCTATAACACAATAATATACATAGAAAATCTTAGATGTAGAACAGAAACTTAAGACAATGATTTGTCTTACAAATTTGTGCTGAAGTTCATCTATTAAGAACGTTTATTTTTAGTAAGAAAGGCAGTGTATAAATTTAAGACTGCACAAATGCTAAGTCAAGGATATGTTTTCCCTTAAACTTATCTTGACAAAATGCTTTTGTTCACTGTTTTGTGTCAAATAGTTCCATACTGAAACAAATCGTTCAATTATTTCGAGTAAATAATATCTTGCAAAAATAACGTGTGGAAAATAAACGGCCTGGATACTACTGTGTTTCGTATCGTTATGCCTCTTCTATTCTTGAACATTCTTCTTACCCACCAACTACGGTGAAGTAGATAAGCAGATCTTTTAATCAAAAGTTGCAAACATTGGATGCAGGCAATGAACTGTTTATTACTGACGATATGTTTGTTGTAATTACAATATAATTCACACAACAAAGACTTACTTACAGCTCCCTTAATGAAGAATTATTCTTTACTGAACTTACAAACTGCTGCACTACTCACTGTCATGCCGATGTTGATGAATGAAAGCGAATAATAATGAATAATACATTCTAGCTGATATAAATCCATGTACTGTAAATGCATTTAAGTTCGCGGAGATTTGATTTCGCGGTAGCGGGAAAATAGACTTTTCGCGGTGCGTGGTCTTAATCTCGCGGTAGCACCATGCACTGTAGTCTCTTACTGCCATGGACAAATGCTCACGGTGGTTTTAAATTTGCGGTGAAGCGGCCGCCACGAAAACAGCGAACATTAAACCACCGCGAAAGTTTTTACATTTGCAGTATATTAGGCAATATATTTGCATATGCATTAAAGCCGATTCAAAAGCAAAACGAGGGAGATTTTGCTCACATCTTTCACATACCTTTGAAACTGACTTGGTGACATCACATTTATTTTGCTGACCAATAGATTCGAAGGCTGATTTATTGAAAAGTATAATGTTTAGGCAATATTCACTTTCTACAACGGTAGTACATTCAAATCCAAAGCAGTATTTAACTCCATGAGCAACAGGTGTCATATGTCTTACATATGTCCACCCAAGAACTCGTATTATTCCACAATCAACACCAAACCAGACATGTGCACAAAGCCAGTGACGAAACACTTGATTGTCCTACAATACTGTCTCACGGCAGGTACACACATGAACATTAAGACTGCCAACTTTTCTATAATTCCTATGCTTTACTTAACGTTATCTCGACACTTATCCCATGAAGGGGGAGGGCATCGCGGAGAGGTTGACATTCTGCTGCCCGGTGTGTAGCCTCCCGTAGAGTCAGACACGTTCAGAGGGACTCTGGTACTCCTTCTACGGCCTTCTTACCTCCGGGTCTCCCTTTGGTCCTTACACCTGAGTACCTGTTGGCGTAGGTTCTTAAGTTTGAAAGCATCGATCTAAAACTACTCAAGGACCTCGCCATGAATCATAACGTCTTTAAGTGCCTCAAGGACATTCTTATCTCTTGAGGCAGAAAACCTTTCCCGACATCATTTGTCTCAAACTGTAGATGTCACAGCGCCTCCGAGGAAATGAATGCGCCAGACATTGTTCGCCTCACAGACGAAGAAAGAAAAATCTATAAGGCTCCATCCATATTCAAGGCGTGAGAGCAAGCCATCCTCAGAGCTGCCTGGCCATGGTGTCCCTCTTTTGCTTTTCAAATTAGGTTGATAGGCATGCAATGGATATTGGTCCTTTTGAGATACCCAGTCCCATTTCAGGGAAAACACAATGCTCACTGACACCTCAGCTAACTGGGAACGCCAGCCGGGAGAGATATCAATGCCACCACTACAGTGCTTTGCAGAAGGTATACTAAGGACATGGTTTTGGCATGCGTAGCATGTAACGGAATATACGTATGTACGGAACATGTCACTTTATCTCAAAACGTAATTCCATGCAAGAAGATATGACAGTTTCATCTCAACCCGCGTTGTAAATAAGTGGGTACAGGCTCCGTGGGCTAGCCGGGGCACATTTATCGTTGTTAAGTATGGACACTTTGTCTACGGAGGTTCGCAGAAAGGACCTCTCAGGCCGATATGGTTCAATTTAGAATGATGAATGCCTGAAGTTTTATCTTTAACAGTCAGAAACTTTTCTGCAATGGCTGAGGGGGCAAAGTACGGAAGGAAACTGCAAAGTTGGGAACGTAATGGCAATGCCAATTTTCCTTCACCCGAATATGCATGAAAAAGCTCTGGGCAGGGTAACCTCACAACAACACGTCATGCTTCTCGCCGCTAATCCAGGGAGGTCACCAGTAGAAATGTCCTAATTTGGGGAGCGTACTGGAAGGACATCAATCAAATATCCACTAGAGAAATACAGTTTTCCCACGATAAAAAGGTGGTCGATAAAGTGGGCGACAGATATGATTAGATCAGGATACCTTTCGATGATGATTGCAAACTGTGATTCAGGTCCATTTTGAATAGGAAATCAGGAAAATCGGAAAGTCTAATATGGACGATAGATAACTATCGACCAGCAGTCTACGTGTGATCAATAAGAATTAGAACTAAAGGCCGCAGTAACAAATCATTGTTTTACATGCTTGTAATTGTGATGCCCCTAGAGAGTAGTTGATTACTGCAAGGTGGTATCGTGACACAATTACTTTACATTTTCGTAAAGTTACTGCATATACAAAGCCTGGTGCAGACATATGTAGAAACTGTAGTCTGTTGTGGTGCATGGGATGTACCAATTGGCTATGGCATCCTGGCGCTTTAATCATGAAAGCAGTGTGTGAATCGAGCTTTGATGATGTGGCATTCTGATGTCTCTTGTGGTGGATCTGTGCATTCAAATAGGAAAATTGTCGTTTGAAATGGGTAGCAATTTAGTTGACAGAGATTTCTACTGAATGTTAAACGGTAAGGTAAGTACCAAGAAAGGAACCATTTGCATTTTTCACTTACATGTCTTATCTACAGCAACGGTTGCGTCTCGGTCTATGAATGATTGGTCAAAGACCAATCGACTCACGAACACATGTGTCTGTCTGACATTGTCAAATCATTATCATTCTTGGCGCCATCCTTTACTCACGTCCCTCAGATTTGTTTCAATTACCAGTAGACTCGTTGCTGTTGATGAGATTTCATGCCGCCGCTTGATGTTATTACTTAGCAACCAGCTTTTTCGAGAACAGAAGCCCGAAGTTGAGTGCGATCGCAGCGCTTCAAAGCAAAAATGGAAGGTTAATCAAATCTGTTGAGGATGATCACGATGAAATGCTGGTGGACGCAATAGAGATATGATCTGCAACTTCCTTGGTGTCCTTAATTCTTTGCGTTTGCCTCAATTAATCCTAGATTGAATAACGCGTGCCATCCATACAGAATTACGCTCTTGTCTCCAACTCCGTGACCCCTGGAATAGATTCGAGGAGGCGCAGCGCTATTAAGCCAGCGCTGACTGGGCGGGTGCTAATTCCTTGTCAGGCGTAGAATTCATCAAGTTCATATCGATTTTGACTTGTGGCTGCTACTGCCTACCAGGGACTACCCGTCTCGCTGGTCGCAGTTTGGCTGCCGAATGGTACGGGGCGCACATCGGACAAGAACAGTGGAGCGTGAACGTCCGGCAAAGCCAAGAGTGCATCTAGATGTGTAAAGACTTTTCCGCGAATCCGGCTCAGTTTCCGTAGACCTGGCATCAAGCTCTGATGACGGGACGGGTAATAGGAGTGGAGGAATGTACATGGTGAGTACTTATTCTATCATCGGTACTATTTCTTGTTGGAGAAGCGTGCGACATATGTTACTAATGCCTGGATGAAGAAGGGTGAGGTTGAAGCTTTCAACGTATGCAGGTAAATGAGACAGCGACACACTGGTTAAAGATTATTTCCCGGATAGGAACACCTACAGAGTACGTCGTTACGGATGCAAGAAACATGTAGCCGTCACAGAGAACCGACTGTTCGGTGATTTACAGTCTAATTATAAACTACATCTGAGGGAGATGCCCGAAGGCCCGCGGGTTCTCCATTGATGAGTTGGTCCCGGGCATATGCTTGGGCATTTCTTGACGGTCTTGATATTGAAGACGACCTAAAGGTGTGCAATGACGTGTGAATGACAGTGATTTGGCGTTTATTGATGGTAAATATTTGAATGGAATATAAATAATGACAGTAAAACTCGAGTCAAGTGCGCTGCATTCTTGATTCGCGAATCAATTATCGACGATTCTGGTAGATAAACTGTTGGTTTCAAGTTTCAACTGCACCGTGCATACTTTGTTTTGATAACCGTATCAAATATCAAAGTTATCTGATCCATTCGTCACCTTCACGAATAGAGTTGCCACAATTGTATTGATTTTATAAGCGAACTTTAGACTAATAATCGAACCACCTACACAAACAAATTAAAGGATTGTAAAATAAACCAACTTGGCATTCACCTGACAGAGCACCCTTGTTGGGCAGTACACCCAGAATATCGTGAGTGTGTGCTCTCTTTCAGGCGTTTACAGTAAAAATTCGCACTTACGCGTTCTTGAGAAGAAGGTTAGGTCGTAATTTCGGTTTGTATTGAGTCCCGTCGAAATTTCGCACGCCAATTTATCATTAAGGCCACTGGGAGGCGGCGGCGGCGTGTGAGGTACAGTCTGCTCAGGACGGAATGGGATGTGTGCTTACCGGTGTAGCAAGCTGTTAATGTCAAAAGTTATTTCAAGAAAATTGGTTGTGTAATAACTCGTAACGAGAGAGTGTCTCTTTGACGGATTGCAGCTTTCGTATGCTCTGGACGCCCGCGAAAGGTTCCCAGGGCAAGTGGGTCCTGCTACAAGATTGTCCGTAAAACGCGGACAGACAAGCGTGGAGTTCTTTCTCGGCACAAGTAAAGAAAATGGTTGACTTACACTGTCATCAATAATATCAAGAATTGCCTTGACCATTTAAACTTGATCATACTTTTGTACAGTAGAAAAAAAAGTACAAATCATCAAGCTTGGAGTGCTGAGAAAAGTTGATTAAGTTGCTTTGTCGTCTTCGAAAATAACTCCAGGAAGGTGATGGTATTGGTAAACAATAGACACCCTCAGAATCGACCAGCGAAGCGTTGACTCCTGGCGCACATGATTTATATATGTGCATCTTATATACGTCGTTGCCGTCCGCCAAATCAATGAGAAGTCGTCCCCAAGGTCTTTGCCAATTTTGAGGTATACTCCATGCTTAAAGTGCCTGGAAGCAGCCAGAAGATTGCCTCTGATGAAAGCTGGTAATATTGGCAACTTTACTGCAGTTCCAATAACTACTTTATGGGCAAGTATAGACATGTCCTTTTGGAATATTTAGGCACTCCAGGTACTACGTCACGACGGTTATGCATATCTTCAAGTTTGTTGTTCGTGTGCTAGCTTACATTCTGAGACAAGGACAGACACACGTATTTTCAACTCTTTGATCTTCTGCAGTTTATTCCACTGTGGAAGTCAGGGATAGCCAGGGAATTTCATGAGCAAGGCTTAAGGGCAGGATGGATGCCGTAAACAATGAAGTGTTATTAAGGAAATTGGGTTCATAATAGCTCAGGGCTACTGTGTGTATCCGTTTTCGATAGGAATCTCTTAGGGCACATTTGTTATGACCAGAGACGTCGCACGGTCGATCGGATAATCATTTCTGTCGGCATTTGTTTTCCCAGCCAGTGGTCGAAAACAATTGGAATACATATTGTCACTGCGACCGATGGTGCATACCATTATCATATGTTTTCATCTTTGCTACTGTTGCAGAAATATTGACGGATTAATCCTTAACAAACACTAAAAGGTAAAGTATGCTGTAAGAAAGGAATTGATTCTTTTCTCTAAACTGATGTTCGAAATACGACACCGTACATTAGTTGATAGATTGGTACCATGGTACGGACCCTGGATGATGCAGACAGGCGGTTGTAAGATGCTGTTGGCCACGCCTACAAAGATGTGTACTGTTATGATACGTTTGCATATGTTTATATGTTTACATTTGTTGTTGATTTGTGTACGTGTATGTCACCAAATACACGTACTTGTACTTGTATGATTGAATTTCTTTGCTACTGGCGAGGAGACTGGCTTCTAGGCTGTTCATCACAACACCAGCTGTCGACGTCAAGAATGCTGACCTCAAGGATATAGCATGCTGTATAAGCCTAAGTGTATGAGGGTTACCTCCGGTTATCCGCACAAAACACCCATTACATGTGTATTACACAAGAATGCTGACTATGGGTAGAAGGATTCAGTGTGTTTATTAACACTATGTGTCATCTGAAAGAAGTTTGAATCAGGCTACCTCCGGTCAACAGTCACCTGGAGACTTAATGGGTATGTTACAGCAGCAAGGGTTTTATCATCTTGCGAATCAATAAGTTCATTTTGTAGCCTCCTTTACGCATTTATTCCTTGTACTTCAATCAGTATATATACCATCTACGTATGTAATGTTCGTAGTATATAGACTTACTAAAACTTATATAGGTATGTAGTTTAATGAACATTGACTTCGTAGTTTTTACAAGGTAACAAATTAATAGTCTTTCTCATGGCACCCTCTAAAACCAACTTGACAATGTTAAGTCGGTAAATACAGAACGTATTTAGCAAAATATGCATTTAGCTCTTACTTTTGAGGACGTACATCTTTGTGCAGCGTTAACAGCACTATTGGTGCGTCGGCCATCAATGCTTGGCAAATACATCATACTGACCAGGCCTGCAATACTTGGTTTTGTTCCTTAAGATTCACGTTTTTTGAAAACCAACTCCCTCACAAAATATTCAACTACGTCAACGGCGAAGATCGTCTCCATGGCTACCATACCCGTAATAACTCAGTTTCCCAAAGCAGGCATACGAAATTGCAAATGACCGCCTACGCGATTTGCAATTTTCTCTACCCTTTTTTTCGGTAAGCAGCAGTAGCAGGTGCAACTACACCCCAGCCTGCCCACCCACTCGTACCCACTTTGATGTGATGCACTTACTGGGTACTTTGCTTCGCTAGGAAGAGGTTGTTCCCTCGCTTGTTTGGGATTAGGAGAATGTACCCATTTCACCGGTGCGCCGCATGAAGCGATAACTACAATGTCACTTCCACAGAGAGGCAAGCTGTGTTGCATAATGAGTCTCACCCAAGTATGTCTGGACGTGTTTTTACCTTTGCCAAGAAGGTTATATTTGCGGTAGCGCTTGTGTGTGTGTGTTTGTAAAAAAGCAGCATAATACAAGAACGCCTGCATGAATTCTATTGATATTCGTTATGTGTGTAGGTCTTGATGAGACATAGAAACGATTAGATTTTGGGCCCCCAAGTGGCCTGTTATGGTACTGCACCGGAACGTACGGTTTGATATCTCGAGTTCTGGACATGCTGCGGCTATGATTTTATTAATTACCCGGTCAAGTTAGAATGCACGACCGCGGTGTGTTAGACTTGTATAAAGCAATGGGATGGTTCTGAACAAGTTCAACGAGTGAGTGCTTTGCGCATGCCATGTCTTATTATCAATTCCTGAAGATGTGCCTTTAATTCAATGTCGACAATACTAAATTATCACCCATATGACTCTGGCTCTGGCTTTGATCGGGTAGTGTGCATCTACGTATACGTAGTTGGTTCGGTAACAAGCAAATCAATGGCATGGCAGGCTTAAAAGGACACCTTTACGGTCTTTCTGCAAATGGAACATAATATGCATTCGGCGTCTCCTTTCATAGACCGTCTGGCAGCCGTAACGGTTGTCCACCGGGCCCAACTTAAGAAGACCAGAACAATAAAGAAAGTTGACGGGAGTCCGAGTACTTATCTCAACACCGTCCTGTGAGACCGACCCGCTAATAGAGGTTCACGGACCTTTTCCATCCTTGGTTTCCCCAGGCAACAAAAGAAGCTGTCTTTCTGCATGTAGAGAATTCATGTTGGAAGAATCTGGTTACGGCCAAAGAAAATCGAATAAAGTACAACCATCATCTTGTCTGACCTGAGCGGTCACTACGTATTACACCTGAAAGGATTGGGGAAACTTTTATTCCCACAAATTGTGTTGCTGTACAGCTCCTGTCATCTATCTATCTATCTATCTATCTAAATCCGCTTATACCATCGAGGGTGTCGCGGGGAGGAGGAGAAGGTGGTCTAGTGCTAGACGTGTGGCATGTTGGAGTGTCATGGCCACCTTGTTTGGAAGGGTATGCAATTCGTGGTAAAGTACCATGGGTATTTTACCAGTACAAATAGATATACAAGGACACAACAAGTGATCTGGAATCTCAAGTGAGCAGCATGCATCTTCGGCGATCTGATCAATACCAAATAATTTAAGAATGATGGAACAATGCCATCTCTTGTAAAAAGTAATCTCATAATGCTTCAAATGATACTTAATCTGTGCAAGATAGACCGTAGAATAATAGCCATATACATGAAAAATGGGGAGCAGTGCTTCAAAATGCCTACATGGTGACCTGCGTGTTTGTTTGGGGGCAATTACAAAATATGTTGGAAGAAATCATTACGATATTGGAGACCAAAGACCAAGATTCCAAGATTATTGTGCTAATACGCGATCATTCACTTATGAAATTGTCAGCACATGGTCAAAGATTAATATAAAGACCCCATCAGTTGCAAAGGTGAACTTACGGATAGCTTACCATTCTAGAAAACAATTTCTAAACATAACTACAGATGGCGTGAAGACCTTGCAGGGTCGATTCCGCTGAACCATTCCGTCGCCATACCGAACATACATCCAAATAGCCGAGTATCGACGCCAATATTTGTCTTCAGCTGCCAACCTTTCAGCATCTTTGATCTCATGATTCTTTGTATGATTCATTATACTGACTCGCATATGGTTTAACCAGCTCCATTTACTCATCCAAATGCAGAGTTAGCTGAGGGAATTGTAAAGTTGTTGGCCTTGGCGGCTCCACTAGCCAGGGAGATGTCGTGGCACGTTTTATTCCTCATTTACATACAGATGACCGTGTAATGGGATCACAGGGGCAGACTTCACAGGTGCATCCTACAATAAGCAGAAGGTGGGGCCCAATGGGTGTAATAACCTGGACTGAAATGGCAATGCCGTACTTAAGAGTATGGTATGTTAGACGTTGGTGTAGTTTACAGAGGTGGTCACTGGGTTGGTCAGCTGGTAATTGAGAAACTGTAGTTGGGCATCCAATGGAGGGGGGGGGGCTGTTAGTGCCGACATTGATTTATCCGCTGTACGTGCTGGAGCGTGCAGAATCATCTCGCCACGCTATTACTTTGCAATCTTCCCTGGAGGAGCTTCACATGTAACCAGAACGCCTGGTGCTTTAACTATATCCCTGATGCTTAAAGAATAGTTGTTAGTGCAGTATTAGAAGAGACTAACTAAGATAGACGTATAGCGCCCGTTTAGCTCCGATCACTTCAGTATGTTTCTGTGTGATCATAGTCTATTTTAGGAGTATTTACAGCGATAACACAGAGATGAGGGAGGAACGGGTCGTTAAGTAATGTTTCCCGCGTAAGCATCTATCTGTGAACAAAATATCTGAAAGTCACACTTGAACATGTTTAAAAAAACTAAGCTATGATACTTAAAATGTTTTTGTAACGATTGATACTTAGTCTAAGGTTCACATAAAGAATGCACAGAAGTGTATCAACGTAGTTGTAGGCCAAAGACAATAACATCATTTTCAAAATTTCATTTTGCTATACGTCCCACGTTTGGGAACCATAATAAGGGAAAAGCGTCTGACTTTAGGCTTAGGATTTTTACCAAATCAAATATTTGGACTTCGTCTATATTGGATAGCAATATGTCCCCCATCCCTCATTTTCAAATGTCTTGGTGCTAACAGTTAATCGTCAATCATCTTCAAGGAGTCAATTTGAAACACAGCGTCGATATATTTTCTTTCATCCTCTCATTAGGCTTAATATCAACTTGACGTTTCCAGAAGTGGCCCAAATGGCACTTCAGTAATGCTGTATTTCAATCTATTATTTGATTGATGACTTTATATTTCACCAGACAGTATGTCTCCTTTCTATGCTTCACGTCTGCAATGGTAAGTAGAAAACAAAATACCTGGTATAAACAGGAATTGGTTATACACCTACTTTCAAACAAAGCAGATAACTTCTTTTGTATTTTTTGCATTTCAATCAATACAATTATCTTTGACTTATAAATGTTATTAATGGACTGAAATAAAGATAAAAATATTTGAATAAAAAATCAATCCTATAGTCTCTTGCCCTTATGTTCCTTCAATAGACATGCAGTCTTAATGCCTCATATTTTTGCATTTTTATCTTTCTTGTGTAAAGTTGTTGATATATCAGGAAGATCCTGACTTGGGAGCGTTTAAAGCAAATTCTGTAGACAATCTCGTAGCTTAATTGGAATCAATACGAATCTTGTCATGTATGTGTGATATAAGGCATTATATCCTTGAAAACTAATTATAAGTTCACTAAGAGGTTGTATGTTGTATGTCTTGTATAGATGGGGCTTATAGATAATAGCAGAATCATGAATCACTATGAAAAAAGATGTCTGGGGTCTTATTAATTACTTTCGTCGAAGGTTACACGTGAGTTTATCATCGCCAGCCTATATATCAGTATTATCAGTGCCACGCACACTGATAAGAGCTACATGCATCTGGCAGTTCAATCTGCTTTCCATACCGCAGACTGCCTCTGGGCCATGGAAACCATCAGGAATGCCGTAAAAACCAGCGAGACATATCTGAAACAAAGTGGCTCTCTATTGTTTAGTTCACTTCAAACGTTGCCAATGACGAGGGCATTTACATTAAAGAAGTGATTGCTCCATAAAACGCCTATGGACTGAAACACTGTATGTGGCTTACGATCCATGTGTAATAAATAAGGCAGAACGCGCTATAGTGCCACCAAAGAGGCTCCGAAGGTAGCGTAATTTATATAGTGGATCTTCCTGTAAATTACGAAGTGTGCCAAAAGGGAAAAATTTGCTAAAAGAATGTGTACTTTGTAAGAGAATAGTCTGGTGTGGGAAGTTCTAAGTTATTCTAACTGAAGATAGAGGTTGAAAATACTCAAAGATTTTTGTTTCTTCTAATACATGTATATAAGGATATAATCATATGCCAAATCATAAAACACAAACAGGGCTGTCGCTATCAGACCAATTTTTAAGTCGAAAATACCTGTGTATAACGAAAGGAAGAGTACCAGACAAAATCAACCCGTAAAACATGGCTACAGCGTACTCCAAAAGTAGCACCTCATGTTGAAAGGAAGATGAGCAAAATGAATATATTCAATCCTCTCACTTTCACACGAAATGTGGAGTTGGACTCATGTGTATATCATTGCCATTACGATCACCTACGTCTGCGCCCAATCAATAAAGGTCAGGGTGTCGACAATAGATATCCCTAGAATGGCACCATCTTACGTGCTGGTCGTTTCTCAAAGTCCTCATATTTTGGGCAGTAAAATAGATGCCTTGGCACTATTATTATGAATATAGACAACTGAATGTCATCGGATCACCAGAATCTGGACATTGGGCTAGAATCATTACGGTGTTATCGCCGTTTACATGTTATCCGAGGATATGAGATTTTCTGTTAGAGGTTAAGTGTTTTACAGACTGCATTGAGATCGATGCAATACCTAATTACACATGCAGACTGGAATCGCTGTTTTGCATCTTGAGTACGCACATCGATCGTTGGACCGAAAAGGAAACAGCACATTGTGCATAAATCTATCTACGACGGCGTTGTCAAATTTGGATATGCATTCTTGAGGCGAGTTTCCTCCAATACTTTTCCAGAAGTTCAAAACAACAACCTAGAATTTACGTTGCATAATGGCGTAACTTTTAATAGAATTCAGAACATCACGAAAACGACCTTGCTGAGAATCTTACAAATTTCAAGTCACCCGAGCCAATGGTTTCACTTAAAAAATATGGGTTTACATTTGTGCACCTGTATCAAATTTCTACCGATACGAAATCCTTCTGTTGGAGAGCGGACCCCAAACCTTTCGCGGCCCCGCTCTGGTCTGTTGATTTCAGTAAATCTTTGTATAGCAGTATGAATAATCCATGACATTCCTGAATGGTCGAACAGATGGTGGTGCCCAATACGTCTTCATGGGGTGTTCCTGACCGCTCAAGGAGCGCGGATGCCTCGGACGGCAAGAATGGGGGCAACGCTGTTGACGAAACATGGCAATGCCATGGAAGGACGGACGATTCACAATCACTTGGACGGAAGATGCTTTTGAACATGAGCACGCTGCGCACTGATATCGGTGATGCATTCTATGATCACAACACGTGTTAGTCCGCCCACTGCATTGTGCATCACCCTAATTACAAACGTCCAGGCGGAATGGGTCCATGCCAGGCGGGTCGCCTCTTAAGCTCCTCTTCATAGTTTGATCGAATGCGGTTTACAGCTATTCTTCAAATCTTATAGTAATTCTTTATGGAACAGTACAAAATGATACCTTTGAACATCTCGTTGATAGTCCTTTTCGATTTTCCGCTTTGCTGACTGGATTTGTTACAGCTCCAAACTGCTTGACCTCATCAGTAGATTGCCGAGGCATTTTCTAAAGTTAAGGCATCTGTAAAAGAGATAATTTCGTTTTGTTACCGGGACATTGAAAAGTACATTTGGTAGAGTAGTTTGAAAGAGCGAAAATTCCTACTTCTAAGCACCAAGCAAGATAACGCTGTTCCAGTGATTCAACCATTGCATCAGGCATGGGACTTCTTCTTGAAGACGACAACTTGACCGGATTCTTTTTGAGAATTAACGAACTGTTACACGTACACAATTTGCGAGCGTTAGGTGTCGAGCTCGCGTCTGGTGGAAAGGATTAACGTTTACCAGATCCTTATCTGAATTCGTGGAATATATCCACTTTGTGTTGTTAACAGAGGATAAAAAGTTATCGGTTTGGAAAGTCGAGCCATCAGCATGCATGAGGAATTGTTATTATCATCTTTATGTCCAATTCAACAACAACGACTAGCATCTTCACACATACTTTGCCTAGTATTAGAGACATTACTTGCCACGTTGTTAAGTTAATGGATTGATGGGACACTAATTCTACCAAGCTACAAGTATGTTGTGGTTGGAGTAAAGTTTTTGCTTATTTTCTAAGAACCTGACAACATGTCATTTTTACTCTCATCGTGTTAGTGTAACACTAAACGTGTTGATGGACTCCTGATGAAATTTATCAAATTACTATGCATGTCACACACACCACTCATTCCACGTCTATAAAGTGTCTCATCCTTGACACCGTAGTCATAACGATATATTAGCATGTGATTACGTTTTGTCAGGTTTACGATCCCCTGTCCATATCAAATCAGCCCGGCAATATGGTTGCTGCAGCGGATGGCATTTATATGATCATCAAGACAAGCAAAGCGTGCAGGCAGATAGCACGTTCATGAAAATAGTTCTCACAGTTCCTCATCTAGAATATCAGTGCAAACTTACAAATGATCTTAACGAGAGGTAGATGTGGTGGCAACGGCGTTGAGGTAGACGCTTCGCTATTCAGTGAATAGTGATTGATCATTGATTTGTGACCATATTCAGTTCGCATTGGTGGTAGGAAAACTCGTAGTTCTATAAGCTTTATTAGTATTGTTTTCCTTCCATCTACTGTCAACTAAATATAACTACAAAAATGTATGATACAAGTTGGCCCTAACGAAATGTTTGTTGCAAATTGCAGAGGTTCCCAACCATTGTTGAAGATTACATCCGGATATACATAATATTACATATTCAAGTATGATTTGCATACTATCTAGAAAGGTGAAGGAGACAGATTAGGATGTTAGGCATTAAAATGATTATCAGAGTTAAAGAAATGAGCTGTTGTTATTTTCCAAAGTATCTGCCATAACTTAACCAACATAAAGATATAAAGCATGCAATGTCTTCCTCATTAAGTACGTGAACTGCCAAGAAGGAAGCTATTGTCTACCTCGATTTTGACATAAATCTGTATGAGTTAAGATGCATGGCGTTTCAAAAGTACCTAACTATCAACAAAAGAAAATGAACGGGTCTATCAATGTGATGCACCAACATTAATAAGCATTTCGATTACCAGAAAATAAATGACGCTTGAAGTTTCAAACAATACAACAAACAATTAATCATTTTTCTAACACTAAGTAATTATACCATAAATATCATATGCTACATACTACTCACTAGTGTATGACAACCTCCCTATCTACCGCGAAATTAAGATTTCTTCTAAATTAGACAACAGAGGTCTTATATTCTTTTTTTTTTACAATCAAAGGTTAAGAATATGTTGTATGCTACTCTCTACTGTACAATTGTACACACTAGTATCAAACAAGTGATACAGGAGTTCTAGCAGAACAATTTTTGTTTTTACCAGAAAATCAGATTGGATGATATTGATTTGGAGAATGGACTTAATCATTTTGACAATTAACATATTAGCCAATCTCACAAGAAGACCGGAAAATGCTTGTAAATATTCAGTCACTAACTCATAATGGCCGTATGCAAGTGCCATCAATATGTAAATTAGCTACATTTGCATACGACCATTATAAGTTAATGATTCGGTACAAAAGAACCCATTTCCGCCTCCCAAACCAGTTCCAACTTGACATTGACAGCATAGTGACAATATATCAAGGGACATGACAAACGGTTTCTCATGGGAGAGATTGGAATTCCGATATCTCCTAGGAGAATTCTGAATTCCCCTTGATTCCAATCTCCTCTGCGACATACATGTATACACATGTACTAAAGGTAATATATGGTGAGACTTACATTCGAAGGCCTTTGGAAAATCCAGATCATTCAGAGCATAATGCAAAACACGTAGGATCGGTGTCCTTAATGAACCATTAACCTTTCAGAAATTGATTTCATCGCTACGGACCTAGTTTAATTTCTCTCCTTATTGTAATCCACTAACAGACACAATAGAGTTTGCCGTGTGTTAAGCGGTGTGCTCAGAGAATCACTGAATATTCACTGAATATTTACAGTTTGTTAATGGTCCATTCCGTTGAAGCTCTGTCGGGTCAGTTGGAAATGACAGTGTAGTAAATATAGAAATAGATATGTGTCTGTTGTTTTAGTTGAAGCTGTCAGTTAAAAGACCACCGCAATAACATTTGTCTTGTCGATGTTGTTACATCAGAGAAGGCCATTACTAATGCATGCAGGACTATTCTTTTCTCTGACAGGTTGAGTATATAGCTAAATGTCTCTAGGACATTTTTGTTTCAATGCAGTTTTTAAAATAACCGCAACGGGTAACAAGGTCCAAAATCAAATATGTGTTTCCCTTGGGCCAACACATAGCCCAATAAAACATATTTTTATTGCACTACGTATCAGTTTCATGACGTATTATTTTCAAAAGGAATTGCCTGAGAAAAATAGCCCAACGAAATTCACCTAATCGGCGGTTTATCCCGAAGTAAGAATACATGTCGACTTCTTACTCATATATGAAATGAGCATCGGATACCAGGTGTTTAGTCATCTGTACATGGCGTCCAATGTCAGCCATGTTGAAGGGTTAAAGATGTGAACCAGTTTCATCGTGTGAGAACTGGTCTGAACAGTCTATTTCTGTTTCTCCATGTACGTCTCATTCTGCATTTCCACATTCAAAATAAGGTTAGCATGAAGTTGCCATGAACAAATTCTTTATCATTGTGCGTTTCGACTGACTGGTTGATTCTCAGTGAGGCTCATTGTGAGAATTCACCTTTTCAGTTTAACAGACAAGCAGTATTACCTCCCACCCTGATGCTAACCCCTCCGAACCCATTTACCACAACCCTTCTCCCGTCTCTCCTGTAGGTGTTTCATCATTCACAGGTACAGTTACATACATTCATTCTTCATGCCACTGTTCTGGCAATATCTATCGTTATGACAATATACTTACTGTGACTTGAGGAGTACGTTGCAAGTTAGGATGCGGTAAACAGAGCCTCGGTTCAACCAACCAGACCAACATTGGTTAAAACGACAACCAGGGTAAAACAGGTAACCAATTCAGGACTTGCTTTAAAAATCAGAACAACAGTGTGTAAACTGAAGTTGTCCTGTTTGTGAAGCTGGTGAGCCAATAAATGCCCTGTCGTACTTTTGACGGTGAGCTCTCTACCCTAATTGTGTGTACTTGTCTGTGAAATAGACAACTCAGTTCTCTTCAGAACTCGTAACTGTTGATTTATGTTTTCTCCATACACGCCTCCTTTTGTCTTTACTTTCCCTACCGAAAGACAAGAAGGCTTTGAATAATTCCTTTATCAAGTTCATCGTCAATGCTCTTCGATTGACCGGTCGCCGTAGTAGACGTATTCATCACACCGATACAGGCCCAGCGGTGATATGTATTGATAAGCTGCGATGTCACGTGCAAACATATCTGGTACTCTCCCCGATCGGCCATGATAAAGCTTGTGTCTGACGTACTTTGACTGGTCAATCATTCCTCCACCCACCCACACATGTCTACCTTGATCCAATCAGCTTTCTGCTCACGTTGGCCTCTTGGCGAGGCGGTGGTAAACTTTAAGTATACTTTAAAACTCCCTTCAGCGCAGAGACCTCCATGACCATCCGTCACCAGTAACCTTCCCACACAGAGACCGAGGTTCCTCGTATTCCGCCAGGTTGAAGGCTGTATGGATAAATCATCCACGAGGGCAATATGATTTTATTGCCATCATGACAATGATAAGCTTCTGGTTGAACTTGACATAGTTTTGCAAATATACACGTTGCTGTTATATATATGGAATTCATCGCATCATACTATATAATCAACATCTATTGATGGAAGTATGTATAAATTGGTAAAATTGAAGTTGGTTTTGATTGCATGTTTTTATGCTTGGATTCTTGTCTCTCCCTTACTATTGGCCATCAGCCAAATTCGTATGTATTTTTTAAGCAGTCGAGCTAACTATATAGAGGAAATAAGCATGCAACTTTTCTCAATCAATTCTTAGGGCTTTACTCTATGAATAATGAACTTTAGACCTCTGAACTACGTAGGTTACTGGGTTTAGTTGAAATGTATAATCTTTTATGACATAGAGTACTTGCAGGACTAAATTCACTTGGGAATTTTCTTCCGCATTAATGAATTTGTCTGCCGACTAATCAAGTTAACCTTCGAAGACGCTGTTAAAGATTTAATGGAATTATGCAAGAAAATGAAATGGCATGTCAACTCTCCTCAAATTTCTCAACACATTTAGAGCACTTCTGAAATGTTAAATAATACCCTTGTTCACATTCACTTGCCTCTGCGCGTTTACGGACGGGCGTACACAGACAGATGTCTCGTGATTGGCGTACATTCTGCTCGTATACAATTATTGCTACTCGAAGTATTCCGTACTTGGGGGATGTGATTTACCGTTCTCCAGCACAAAACATATGGGGTCAACCCCAATCTAACATATCGGCGCTGCAGCTCACTGGCGCTGCGTTTTGAATAAATATCGCCGCTCAGCAGGACTAGATTGCCTCGTAACTTTTCTATCTTGACAACGGATCCTACCGCGGTGTATCGGCAAGATGCAGGTGACGAGGACCTACCATCGAACAAAGGTGACCATCGCTTACGTGCCTATTTAGGGTTGCTATGGTTTTCCTGAGTATTTTGGTCTGTATGCGTGGGCACTTGTGGCCATGAGCTTTATTCACATTTTGTCGCTTGTTCCACGAAGCCTTCATTCATGTTCAATGAAGACTACATTTAAAAAAAAGCTGCATGTCTTGACTTAAACAAATGATATTCAACGTTATGACGACATATTTAGACATGTGGCCACATCAGTAATAGCAATGTTAGTCACGGCTGTGGCGTCACGTAGGTAGCGGGTTTTGCCTTTGTGGGAGATGGAGAACTCTAAGACGCCATAAAACATGCAAGAAAGGTTCGGTGATACCGGTAATGTAGCGGTGGCGCCTACAGTAGACCTTGTGTCGTCTCCCCTGTGCCAGATGTCATTAGCCCTGACATTTCGCTGCAGAAACACGAAGGTCGTAGATTTGCCACCTACAGTAGAAGTTCCAGAGTAGAGAGGGGCAGCTGCCCAAGGTAAATTCTGTCTGCTGTCCAAAATCTATACCTGAAATGCAACCCGGCCTATGAGTCCATGCTGCACAGAAGCTAACAAATCCTACTCCTTTGGGCCTCTTTTATACCCACAATATTTCCCGCACAGGGGACGTTATTTCAGAAGATTTCTGATAGGTAATAAAGAACCCCGAAAGGCACGTTGACGAATGCGGCTGGACCGTCGTTTATCAAACCGGAACAGCAGAACTGAAATTGGACGGAGATTGAGACGCAAAGCCAGTAGGAGGCTGACTCATTTTTCACCACTCTAGTCGCACGCAGCTAAAGGATCAAGGCGGATCATGCCGGGTTGTAACTAGAGTTATGCTGAGGGGTACAGGAGAACCGCGCTAAACAGGGAAACTTCATACCGCGGTCAGGTTGCACCCATAGCATGTAAGTAAAGCAAGAAAAGCCATCTCCATACAAACTCTTGACGGCTCATATAATACAGATTTCACAATACCTTAATGGATACCTAGTCGCTAACGATATTGCATATGAGATGTTAAAATCAACGATCGATAGGATAGGTCAAGGCCAGGTCCTACGTATAGTTTCATCTGTTATTCCCCAAGATGACCTCACGTTCACCAGATTCTGTTATGTCACAGCAAAGACGTTATGCCGAAGCCTGCAATACAACAACTTTGATCACATCTTTGATTGGGTCGGGCACGGTTTTGATAGTCTAGACAACATGGCAATGCGATGTCGTAATGAAATTGCCATGACTGCAAATTTTATGTCTATCATTTGGATTGTTTTACAATACATATTAGATTTTGCGTAGGAGTTTGCCCATGTCTAACGGATTCGATCCACTAATGCATGGTTTATTGTTGTAACATTGGTTTCCATATAAAGCAGCGCGATTTGCTTTTCAGGTCGAATGATTCCATATGAAGGATATATGCTTTCAGGTCATTTTTACTCGTACTGGCTAAAAGGTGGGCATATCTCGTGAAACAACAATGCAACCGATTCATCTCCACGCTACATAGAAACTCCTAAAATACAACGTTGAACCTAAATCATGTAGCATCTGAATACAAAGTATTGTACAGGAGATGTGCATGGTTTAAGACCTTGGCAGAGAAAGATATTCGTATTGACTATTCTTGCCAGGTCCAATATATATTGCATCTGTCCTTTATGTAACAAAAATGGTGAATCAGCACCGTAATTTATCACACAATATATCAGATGTATCACTAGACCATAGGCAACAACTAGATCAAGTACTAGTTGCAGAAGTGTATATATTCAAATACACCACTTTGTTCCGGCCACTTTGCTTTGGTGCATTAATTCATTTTCAAAGTAACAGGAAAGATACCGGCTGACTTTTTGTACACCTTTATTCAAATTAATAAAGACCATTAATGGCAAACGTAGATGAGGTATCTACAACTGTCATATGTTAATGATTTGGTGGTACAGATAATGTAGTTAATATACATGTATATCCATGCCAATTTTCTTAGTTCTTCTTTTAATCGTGAATATTTAATGCTTTTACATGATGAGGTTCAGAAGTCACTCATGACATACATTCACAGCTTTTACTGAAAAAGTTAATTTACAGTCCTATAGCTACTGGAACAGACAAGTCATCCATATCTCAACCTGATGTCTCCCAACTGAAATATTCATCAGCTAACCCACCAGTATCCGCCTATGATATGTCTCTGTAACTCGTGGCTAGCCTTTGAAATGATCTTTGTGGTTGACTTAGACTTGTCTGTCTACCCGTGCATGTCTTAACCATGCCGCAACTGTTGTGACCGACTGTTGTATATAACTTTTGCAAATGTCTGAAATACCCTTAAAGTCAATACCGTTACGGAAACTCCTATAGTCTTAATGAAGTTTACTATGAAGTTTACTCGGTTTTACTTCCATTTTAACCATCAGCAAGGATTTCACGAATCTGCCAATATTTTCAAAGAAAGCAGAGGATGTATGGTACCGAAGACAAATCGAGCACTTTCTTCAATGCGTAGAATGAGCAGAAATGGCACCATTCAGTGATACGTGAACTATTTGTGCCATCAAATGCAGCCAGTATCTCGTATGTTCGTATGAATATCCATACCCCTTGTAAATCATGCGTTGTCTATCCTATCCTCTCAGACTGTTCCTATTAATTTGATATGGTGAACATTGAAATATGACTATTTTCCATACCGATATAAATTTTAGAACATGAATCGATGTAGCAAATTTATCCGCACTAGCTAAGTTATGCATGTGCATTTTTTAAAGCGGATACCATGAACGTTGCGTCAAGATTATTTGATGCTTATATCGTTCGTTAATCTTCATCAAAACAAGTTTTTGTCCTATTAGATTTCAAAGTCATAGATTTTGATAGCATGAGTGATATCATGATAAAATTGTAACTCGTCAAGAAAACCGAATTCAGTTTAATCCCACTTATGCCCAACTATGGAGTTCGCGAGTCTCAAATTTGTTTGGAAATGTTCAGAACTATGGTGTCAAATACATTTTTGTCATGACATTAGTTGCAGAATCATCTTTATGAATGAAACGACCATATAAAATGGGCCCGCAACACCTAAAATTACGCACATAACTTAAGCCAGTGCCCTGTTTGTCATAACTGTATACCTGTAAATGCATACCGACCCTTTTTGAAATTTGACTACCTAAGCTCCGACAAGTCACCGCGCAAATGAAGTTGAATAGCAAATTTACAGCCTTTACTACATTTACTATCGTTATGTGAAAGACTATGATTTACGTTTTTAATTTCTTTTATGGCTTCTGCAAGGAAAGCCAAATAGCGGCACCTTATCTAACGCATCCGGCTACAGTGATCAAACTTTAGATCATACGTGCTGAATGTAGATTTCTGTAATGTGCATATAGTAAGAATATTCAACGTAACTGACGCGTCGATGTGACTCTCTCGTTTTTAGACTGAGCAAAACAACTGAAACTTTGCACTCTTGACTTTTTGCTTGCCTATGTTGTACCATAGGTTCCAAGAAAAATCCAATTTTTTTATGTTAGTGACTAAAAGCTGAAAAAGGCCCCTTTGCACAGTAAAGTAGGTACTATCGACTGGCATGTGGATGATACAACAAGCAATTATGGCCATTGTTGTATGATGTCGTGAAAAGACCAAAATGGCCAAACTTGACAATTCGTCTCCTATGAACGTTGAATCTCCCGCTCCTTATGAGCACCTGGTTTGCACAGAATTTTGTCAGGTGTTTCACCTTTAGTCTGTGTGATTTGCTCTGCTGAAACTTGCGTCCTTAACTTTTTTTTCTTGCATATTTCTTGTATCCTAGTGGCCTGGTATCATAAGCTGTCTTGAGAGGATTAACCCTATATTGACTCAAAGACTAGCCTGGGTACCATCCGTATTCTACCGGGGCTCCTTTTTTTAAATCTTTAGGGGTAGCGAGTGTAGGAGCCCCGGTAGAATACGGATGGTACCCAGGCTACTCAAAGACAAGAGTTTGTTGGGAAGTATAATCTCCCCTTTAGCACCTTCCATTTCAATCATCTTCTTTGAATAGTTGGTCGCTGAGTCATCAGAGTCTGAATCTGACCTCAAAACCTAACGCTGTGGTCCTCAATCTCGCTATAAGTGGGACACCTACCTTCTGACCTGATTTGTAAACATGGGATCCGATTAGCGGCTTGGGAGACCTGGCCTATGTTGAGTCAGCAATGTCATGATTTATGCTGGATTAGCATCTGGGACATCCTGGTAGGAAGTGTAATCATCTACCTGTTGCTGCGAAATGCATTATGCGCTAATCCTCCCTCCCAAAATGGGTCAGTAATAGCAGGACTATTTTTCGTAAATAGATCATGCTGTTGTTTGGCAGGATACCGTTGAGGCAAGCCTATTGGTACAGAACTGATCTTCTTATCAATTGCCACGAAACTTTTAACATCTTTGTGATAGAGCTCCGTGCGGCGGTCTCGTCTGTGACAAAGTGCAACGTGTAGTCAACTTTTGATCAAAGGAAACTATACTGTTGGAAAAGTTATTGAATGTCGTCGTAAGCTAAGCCTTTAGGTGGAGTTTGGAATTGCAGGCGCAGTGTTAAAGTATGGGTCACTATCACCGGCCGGGCCACAAGGCTTACGACGGGTTAGTTGGTTATCAACGAATATCGTAACATGCTTCCCCTGGACTTTCCATTCAATTTGAAGGGATCGTAGTGTCCTCATACCTTGATATCATCGCGGGATGTAGCGGATAAAAGTCGACGATTCCACCTCGTGATATCAGGGCGTCGTGAGAACTTCATAAAAGGAAATTTCCCATCAGCTCCTATAGCCGACTGGACAAATGCCCAGGGGTTATGTGAAGTAATTCCCGATGAAAGAATAGATTGAGTGAATTCGTCATTGGAGATGCAGGTCTAAGAGACGGATTTAGAGATTTCATAGGTCACTGGGGTCGCAGATGGAAAAGTTGTGCTTAGGTGTAAATCACAGCAAACACTCTCTCCACCAAGCATAAAGTGCAGCTATTGCACAGTGCTTGAACTGTTTGAATCAGCGGGACATTGATGTAGCAAACAGAGGGAATCTTGACTGTGACTGAAGTACTAGACTAAGTGTATTACCTTGTGTTACATGAATGTGGTCACAATGTCTATCCAATGCCTGTTCGAGCAGGATATATGTAATCCCGAGTGAGACGACTGGCAATGCTTTCTCGTAATTAGTGGTTTATCTGGGGCAAGGCTGCATTCGACTAAATTTTACTTTCAAAGACAAAGACTGAAGCAGAGTGACTGGGAAAAACGTACAACATATCTTAAAAAAAGTGTCTGCGCCAACTTTGACATCGTATAGCTCCCGAATGGCTTGCGCTAGAACAACCAAACTTGGTGACTTTTCCTAGAATATTGTTGGCAACAATTTACTAGAAACATAGTAAGTTTTAATTTTTTCAAGTGGAGATATCAACCCTGATGATATCAGAGCATGCTTTCAAAACTACTGAAGGTGTCTCTTGGTTTCCTGGTAATGATTTGGGGTTTGTGGCATTTAATACGCAGAAACAAAATAGCCGGCTTAGGGAATGCCTACTACCTTTGTGAAGTAAGGCATGATTTTAACTTCTTTAACCTTTGACTAAATACGTGAAATTCTTTATTTCAAATCTTTCTGGTAGCCTATTGTGAAAGGGCAATTTCATGAATTAAATGGCCCAACCATAACTAATGAAAGGTAATGGATAACAATTCGAAATCCCAATTTTACTTAAGGAAATAAATTTTGCCATATTAGACAATAAATGATTGAATTCTATAGCTCTTTGTGCAGGGTACACATTTGGAACATTTTCTGTTTTTTCCAACTACCAACAAATATATATAGGTAGCAGACCACTACATTATCTACCTCCTTTGATCAAAAATTAATGATGCGAGGGCAATAACTGCATTTGTGTCGGTTGTTGATGCGTTAAAATTGGCTGACTCATATTGCAGCAGGCTCGTTGCGTTAACCGTTGGTGGTTTCATATCTATGCGATATGAACTTTTGGGATGTGATATGGACGTCCGGAAATGTGTAAAAGGCAACTATGTATTTTATGAGGTTCCCACCGACTCGACAAGGGATATTGTTTTGTAATTTTGGAAGTCGAGACAAAGAGGGAAACGTGTTTCGTGAGCCTTGTTTGACAAGGTATTGCACCCAAAAAAGGTGAAGGGTGTGATTATGAAAAGACTTATGAATTTTGTTCAGACCAAAAGGTGGAATAAACTGCAATATCATTTGACATTTCCCTTGTGCCGATCGCCGATGATTTCATACCCCACATATGCTATCAGTGTTCTCCCTTTGTAATCTATTCTGGAGTAATTCATACGTCTGTAGCTTTCTGCAGCACATCTGCATTTGGCATTTACAGCCCATAGCACCCTGGAAATGGATTCCGTCGTGCAAGCAAGATTTAGCTATAAGTTGCAGGATGGTGCATAGGGACCACTTACCTGCTGCCAACGAGCCCTTTGTCTTCGTTACAAGTTGTGTGCAACATATGGAATATGTAATATCAAATCGGGTACGGCGATATTGG
>NC_049986.1:17143088-17188083 GCF_000003815.2 Branchiostoma floridae | reverse complement strand
TATGCATGAATGTATTGATTCACCTGAATGTTTAATGGATAAAGTCGTCTGCCGTTGCTATGGACTTGGCGCCAAGTCCAATATTTGCCGAGGTGCGTGGCTGGTATTCGCCTTTGTGGAGAGCATTAGCGTGCCATTTATCTTTTATTTAATGGACAGGCCGTTTGAAGCTATCCATTGCATCGTGCCTCGAGGCCTTGGAACTGGATCCTAAAGTTTCAAGTGATTTCTGTCGTAAGTTTTCCTCTCTCGAGGCTTGTTTTAGAATTGAGCTGTGCTAGATGTTGCACGGCAGAGAGGAGAAGTCTCACCGTGCCTGGAGCCAAATTGCGTTTCGCCGGTTATCTCGGATATTGTTCACTCAAGTTTTCATAAAGTTTGACCTTGGAAACTTGGAAGGTGGAAATTACACCCCTTGCATAGCATGCATGCGCAAAACATATTTCCGTCACCATGATATTCAAGAAGAAAAGTGGCATCGTTTGTCATCCACTATCTCACAAAAAGAAGTGGAACCGAAATAAGTTTGAATTTAGAATAAGCTCTTAGACTACATTATACACATGATATACCGCCAAATGTTATCTGCCTTTCAATTTCAGTTATCTGCTATTAGCCTTCGGCTAAGAATTGTAATAAACTATTATCATTAAATATGCATAAAAACGTTACGTAAGTGTTCCGACCGGGTAAAAAACACTAACTTTACACTATAAAATCGCAAACTTTTGATTGAAAGGTCGAAGTCAAACGCTTTTTTTCATCATCAGTTCCCGGCACATGTATACGAACGGTAAGAGTAGACAGGCGGAACTAAAGGTACCGAAATGACGCGTGTGACGTCAGGCTGCAAGCAACAGGGCGTCACGAAGATGTTACAATGTTGTATGCAAAATTCCTATTGGAACTTTCCAACTGTGATCAGTATTCCTCTGTTTTGTAGCCCTGGAGATACTTGTTGACTCCGACTGGTATTGCTTCAACAACATGCAGTGAATTAAACGGGCAAACCAGTTAAGAGTGTACGTTTACTTGGAGAAAGTAGCCAAAAATTCATCACCTGATTATGTAAAACATTTGTATTTTATACGGCAATGTACAAAATCGCTGAGACAATGAGACTATGTTTACTTGCCTGATATATGAGTTTAAGAAGGAATTTAGCATTCATTTCATCTTTGCGCAAGTATCTGTATGCTGTTGGTCAACTGACGAAAGCACTCAACGCCATGCACTGTTCCTTTAGAGATAGAATATGGCTTTCCGTCCGACCTATCCTCACCGTGAAAGAAGACATATTTTCGTTCCATTTTTTTGCCTTTCATCCAAGGCCTTGGGCTATGTATGAAAGTCTCTGGTGGACCGTGCAGTTCTGGCCAAATTACCTTCCTTAGAGAAGACGGGATTCAATATCGTGACTGGACATGTAGCTAGTTTTAAATACAAAGTCACGTGGAAGACCGTGACGTCACAGCTGGTGACCTCAACACAGTGGCATGACCTTGCCAGATAACAAAAGTCAATCTCAAAAATCCGTTCAAAATCAAGCAACCAATTAAGTACAGTACCATAGGATGCAGCTCAGTGGAAACAATCACGTCCATATCTGGGGATGAAAAAAGCATCACATCAACAAGCAAACAAACAAAACATAGAAATAAACCAACAATACTAAAACAGAAACCCCTTACCAAAGATGTCATGGGTTCAACTTTGCTAGCTGTTCACGTAATACAAATTGTTTGTCCTTTTGGTTATGTTTATAAAAACGTCCTACCAAAGGAATGCACCATGACACAAAGAGAGATGCGCAAAACAGAATTGCCACGGCCAATGTATTGAACCGTACCAGGAACGTGCATGACTTATGGACGTGCCATTCCATTCCTGTTGCACCACAAATCATCGACTTACAGCAGACAGATTTTCCCGTATGTAAGGGAATAGCCCATCCTCTATGTGACGTCCTAAATACTTCTATGGCTACCTTAATCTTCATAAGTGCGTTCAGAGCGTCGGCGGATCTGTCCCAATTATGCTGTCAGAACGTCTTAGTAATTTCCAAGGTCCAAACAGATCTTAAGAGATAAGATCGCGCATTTGTCTTTACTCACACAGGATAAGGTGTTCAGAGAAGCGGGCCAGTCGGAAAAGAGACAACCCAGACAGAAAAGAGACAATACTTCCCCCCATGGGACCTTCTTGGAAATTACAGCCTGGTTGTTTCCAAGAGCCATTGTTTATTGGGAAACATTTTTTTGCGTGCTGGGTTTATCACATAATTCCTTTCCTGTGACCATTTCTATTCTACCCACGCGGTCCATTAAATGGTTAAAAACATTCCCACAACTAAGCCATCAAAACTGATTGAACTATTGCCTTTTTGTGGGTAACGCTTTGTCTCTCAGCTCGTCCGCGTGCAAGAGGTGGCGCCATGTCATGGGAGGCTCATTATCATAACTGTATTCTTAGACGATCGCCCAAGCCTCGTTCAATGTGACAGGGACTGTTTTCAGGCGAAAACACGTGCGACCCTCTGTCGATCTTAAAATCGGCCGACCTTCCAGCGATCGCGAAGTACTCCCGCCCGAAGATCGTCGACCATGTGACAGGGGTATTAGGACATCACAGATGGATTACTTGTCTTGTTTGTATGTACTCCTGTTGCAGTAGCCACTGTTTGTAAATGTGTTCACGAGTACCACAAATTCCATAATTTATTCGATTAATCGATAAA
The DNA here is from genome assembly GCF_000003815.2 of Branchiostoma floridae. NCBI lineage: Eukaryota > Metazoa > Chordata > Leptocardii > Amphioxiformes > Branchiostomatidae > Branchiostoma > Branchiostoma floridae. The sequence continues at coordinate 17,185,346 of NC_049986.1, read as the reverse complement.
AATAATAAAAAGGGAACACGTAATGCTTGGTTCGATTAGAAATAAACAACAGAAGACAACATAAACACTGCTGATGAAAACATTTCTTCTCAAGTTTGCCCTGTATCGTAGATAGGCCTCGATATTTATGTTGGTATGGTGAGTGTTGTAAATCAGATAACGCAGACCATGCACCACAGAGCAAGGTTGACCAGTCTTGGCATCAGCGACGACCTCACCGATATGAATAAAGGACAGTGACGTCAGTATTGATCATGTTCTGCCCTGCTCGGTCGCTTTATCGGAATACTAAAGTCACATGGAAAATGAAATATCATGTGACATGAGCAGTTTTACTATGTTTTTCAAGGAACGTGTTTCAATTTATTCATTTTGGTACTTTCTAATTGTAGAGCACTCGTTCTCATTGAAATGTCGAAAATGGCATTTTTTTGGTCGAAAAATAAATCGGCTTTATTTTCACTGAAAACTACCTGGTTGTTTAGGAAAATTCCTCTTTTGACCGTAGCCAAAAAATGGCAACTTATTATTTTCGGTCCCATTGGTAATGCATTACAGGGCAGGTAACAAACGTTACCGGTAACGTTTGTTACAGCAGTAAACTTAACCCTTTATCTTCGAAAGTATTAGCATTATTGGCTACATCATTTTGGCATAAGTTGACGTCCCTATGGACATTTAAAAAGTGGGCAGCATTATTGCACCGGGTCAGACAGAATGCTTAGAAGCCATGAAACAATGGTAACGTTTGTTACAGTCATTTCTGTACAACATTTTGTAAGCAGGGTGGGATACAAATGGCAGTCAATTGCCATTTTTTGTTTCTTTAGAAATCCAGAAAAACTGTAAAGCGTCACAAAAACGGCAATTTCTAGTCTTATACGTGGATAATATAACCGTGGCAACCATCGTACTCGTGGTGGTAACGTTTGTTACAGAATCTGGCGACAGGCATAAACCTCCTCACACAGCCTCCAAGATCAGTGATAGTAGCGATCTGACGTGATCGGGCAGAGGGCCTGGGTAGCTGGTTTCATTTGCCGAACAATCATTTTGGGAACTGAATTGTTGCATTTTTGGCTACTATTTGAATTCTTCATATCTTCTCAGGCGACAGCCATTTTTTAGGGGTTCAAATCCCACCCGAGGCTATAATAACCTTCAAAGCCATGAACCAATATGAATATTGTGGTGCATCTTTTGCAAAACATTACAGGAGTTGTGGAAAAACAAAGGGACCAGTCATGCTGTCTATAATTTGCTCAATATCAAGTCGTAAAGTCAGGCGACACGTTTTCGACATTTAATTGAGAACGAGCCAGAGATGAAATGGGATTCCTTCCTTCTATTCCGACGGTTATTTAGATTGTGAAATATCTGCTCAACACGGGAATAGTTCTCAAAACGAAAGTTGTATGTATTTTAGGATATGACGACATTTTTTTCTAACAATGTATCACCGTCTCAAGACGATTTACTGAGTAACTACTAAATCTTAAAGAACTAGCAATTCCTCACTCCAGCTATATTTATATTTAAAATCAGCGCCGATTGGTCATCTGATGGCGCCCACGCCGGGAACTAGCGATGACCCAGTCGGATCAAGTTGTTGAAAAATTCATGTGGCCTTGTCGGTCTCGCAGCAGTCATCGTTGGTATTGTCCACTGACTTGCTCTGCGGTGCGTGCCTTACCTAATATTACATGAAGGCCAGCGTGTCATATCTAATATTTAATCAAGGCAGTGTGAGATCAGGTGACCAGTCCTGGTTACAGGAAGGGCTGGGATCAGGTGGGAAATCAGGGGAGAAGTTGACAGCGCCAGGGGCAGAGTATGTGGACTAAATAGCCTGTGCGACGTTTGATGTATACCAAGGGAGATGGTGATGGTGCTGTAGAGAGCTTAAAGGTAGGCTGTAACAATTTGATTCATAACCTCGTGATTGTTACCTAAGTACGTCGATCGGAGTACTTGACTGTAGATAGGAATGCTCATCTAGTAGTTGATTTTCCTGTAATCCTGCCGTCCCTCAGTTGTCTGTTAAAGTCAAACCGTTGACCATTTACTTGTGCTTTAGGCGCAACATGGGGATTAGAGCATCAGGGGTCGGCAGCATGCTGGCGTTTCCAAGCAATTTGTTGGAGTTGGCAGGAATACAGTCGTCACGGAATACAAAGTATTGGGTACATACAGGAAATTGCAATGATGTTGTAAGTGTTCCATTAGCTTGCTGTTGGCGATTACGGTAATTACGGTTGCACATGTCCTGGTAGATTTGGACACGTGTGCATGAAGCATTCCGATAGCTGGAATCTTCTGGAGCTAAAGGCAGCCGCTGCTGGCGTCGACGATTGCCGCCTGGGCTTCCAGCCAACAACCCATCTCGTCATGACATTGGACTCGAAGTAGATGAATGTGACTAAAATTGCATTAGAGAACTAAATGAAATCAATGTGACAATGAAAATTGATACAGCCAATCGTGCTTGTATCTTTGACAAGCATTGTGGTGATGGGAATATTGCCTTGTCAGAATAGTCTGCTTCTGAAACATGTGTACTGCCGCAAATCTGTATTTCAGGCCCATGGCGCCTACACGTTTATCTAGGATTTATTCCGCCTGTTTTTCGTCTGTCCCAAGGCGTCCATTGACTACAGACTGTCGATAGCTAGACTCTGAAAATCTAGTATTTCGCTTGTAAGACTTTGTGCATTGATTGAACAAAAAACTTTAAATTGTGCGAACAATAGTATCCTCCAGGACGACAGAAAAGTACTCTATCAGCGAGGGAAGTTCAACCGGCCTCTAAACTACACCATATTTTGTCTGAACTGCGATAACAAGTCAACCTAAAATAGCTGTATCCACTTTGGCCTGGTTCCATGCGTAATATCGAATATGGTTTCTTCATATTGCCCACTGACGCATGTGCTGAAGGGACAGATGAGTTCCGGACTCAACTGGTCAGAGGGCAGCATACATCATAACAACAGCAGGCGCCCAGCGGCACGATTTGTTGTAGATAGACCTCGTTATGTATACCATATGCTACTATATAAGTCATATCTCCTCCCATGCACAAAAGAGTTAAGATGTAGTGCACTGCCTGAAACACTTATACAAACTTTTTTTACGATACCATACACAGCACTTGTGATCTTTGCGTATGAATTGAATGAGGTGTATTTGCAGTATTTATAAAGTCAAAGTATTTATTGCACATCATCAGTAAAAGCCTGCAGCTGTATTTCATCTTTGTCTAATATGATGGCAAAATGGGGAGGGTTCGCAAAGTGATATTAGCCAACAAAATTATTGCTGTCCTTGTGATGCAATTGATTTACACTATATATATTATATTACATATAAGGTACGAGTCATCATGCAACATCGTAATGGATAGATAGATTTATCAATCATTGACCTTCGTCTCAAATAATTCAAATATGGATGTCAGAATCCACTATTTAATGACTACAGGAACTAAGTTATGGTTCTCGGGTTAGAGCAGGATATATTTCAACCGCAATGAATTGCACCATTTTAATCAACTACGTGCTGCAGCAACTGAGCGTGGTGTAATTACTTTAGATTTTGTTGTCAAGATTTGAATGCCGTTTAGGCCACACTGACGTAATTTCATGGATAACATCCGCGCGCGAATTGAAGTTCGTCTGTTATCCATGTGGCTATGTTAGCCCTTATTGTTATGTTAATTAGGATGTTAAGCTTTATTCTACAACTCTATTTTGTATTTTGTAGTAATAGTAGTAGAATTTCATGCTTACCGGAGGACCTGCTCTCCAGGGTAGAGGGGGGCACTGCAAATGGTCAGGGCATGGGGCCACTGCACCCTTGTTTCCTCTTTAAACAAGAATGGCAATACAAACATGATTGAAAAGGGGACGATTGTCTCTTACAGTCTTACTTGAGGTGAACATAAGAAAAACCAAGCCCGGGAAATAATGGTCTGGATGTTTAGTCCTGTGGTTCAGCAGCAATTCTATTTTTGCTCAATTTGTTTCTTATTTTCAACCGTGCGCATTAGGTTTGGGATCTCCAAATGATGTCATCCATAAAATCCAAAGTCGGTGTGGCCTTACACAAAATAACTTGGACTGCTTCATGTTTTGTGATCTACAAGAATTCAAAGATCTCATACCTCCGTTTTTGTGAACGTTTTGTTGATTATTTCTATGCATTTCCGCTGGCACGCTGAAGTACACATACATAAGTATTAGCGAGAAATGGAAAATAGATTATCATAAAACCTTTTGTCACCTATTCGCACATTCAATCCTCTGGTTCCTGATTTTACCAACAGCACCAACCACTTTCTGTCAGGTTAACGAAACAATGTCTGACCGAGGGCCATTTTCCACCTTGCCAGCCCCGCTTACTCCATCTTCCCCATTACGTAATTACATTTTGCCTATCTACTGTAATCATAACACACAGACACGCTGAAGACAATGCCTCCGAATGATATCATCCGTTACATGACCAATGTGTATCTAAGATAAATATTTTCTTGTAATGACTAGTACATATTTTCGTGAGTCAGTAATAGATTATGATTTTAGCTGAAAAATTGTTGGGAAATACCTTCCAAACTTAGAGAGTGTCAGGGTATGTATTTCGAATTTGGTCTCTTATATACGCGATGCATGTATGGATGAATTGAAATGACAGCTAAAAAGGAACTTGACAATGCTTGATTACCCCTTCATTTTGGGGGGGAATTGGCTGTAACGCCCTCCCTACAAAACAGTAAGATACTGTAATTGCAAAGTTGTCTACAAATGAAATGAAATCGCAGATAAATCTCAAGGGACTTGAGTTGGTATGGCTTAACGGGAGCAATTAAATGATACCACCCTCCCAATCCCCAAGCGGACAGTCGTCTTGAAAGAGAACTGTCGTTCTTCCCATCTCCAGCCCTTCTGAAACCCAGTGAGGTAAACAAAAAAGTGAAGGCTGACGTCTACCCACTTCAATATGATTGATTGTCTTTCTTTTGAAAAACAACATCAACTACTCATTCTCGACAGTATCGAAAGTACGTGGCGTCCGTGTCATTACGATTAGCTTCTTTCCGGGGAGCCCATTTTAGCGTCCTGTAAAAGGTCCGGGGTGCTTTATGATAACCTCCGAGACCGCGGTAATTGTGTTTATCAGATTCTAACTGACAGGGCCCGCCATGTCAAATTTACAGGACAAGTAGCGCAATTTGTGGCACCAAGGACGGCATCAAAGTACTGTGCACACTGCTAGGTCTGCTGTGGAATTAAACTTGTTCATGGTGAAAAAGCTACTGACTTGTTACGGCTTGCGGTGTACCGTGATTTCCCACAAATCCATTCTCTTAAAAGGTCTGCTGATGTGCTTTTAACAGTCACCATGGCACGCTCGAACAGTAGCAGTAACTTAGATATTGCCTAGTTTGGTTTTCAATTGGTCTGTTTCTCTATCCTCGTTCTCTACTGCCGCTTCTTGAGCTCTCCGGCGATCTAGAATTTGACAGAACGCTCAACGAATTCTATGGAAAAAAGTTGATAGTTTTACGCTTTGTGTTGTCTTTGTTGTCTTTTTCCTCACACCTTTACATTTTGTATATACCCTGTATGAAATCCAGGGTTACACACATTCGTTGTTGGTCGCAATGACAACGCAGCACAATCGCCGTCGAGTGGAGGGGGGGGGGGGTTATTATTGCTCACTCGGTGGTTTTATTCGTTGGTTATAGCAAAGGACCAGGCGTTATGACACCATATACACCTCGGAGTGGGTCATTAATCCTTAAATTCTCATATTCCATTGACACGAACCTAAAACGTTAAAACATACGCCACGAAAGGAGAAATTATTTGGTCCACGCTTGTCGTAGTTGGACATCACTGTTCAGGTCATTTATCACATATCCTTTATCGCTGTCTGTGTGTCTGTACTTGTGCCCCTATTATGCATATATATGTGTCCATATCGGGTAGGAATCAGTAGAAAGCACAATATGCTAGGTACCTTGTACCTTGTATCCTGGTCCCTTAACCCAGTATTCCTGGGTCGTGTGCGCACTGCATGGTAGCACTTCGGATCACTTTTCTTCATTCCATTCGGTCCTGTGCCAGCGGAAGGGAAGCTGCAAAACACTTTCATGTCCACGCCTTGATGTTGTCTGCCGATTTTTTCTTCTGCCTTCCCCTTTTCCTAGCTCCATTCACAGTTTGACCATCAAGTGTCCATACCACTTTAGTTTCCTTCTCTTCACTACTGTTTGGAGTCTTTCATAGTGACCGTGTTGCCTTATGTTGTTTATATTCTCTTTATTTGTAAAGTGATCCAGATAAGTTATCCCAAGGATTTTTCTGAGGCATTTCATTAATATATTCCCAATGACTGCACCCTTCTTTGTAGCTCTGCATTTGGCGTCCATGATTCACATGAGAGAGTACAGGCTAGGGTATAGTCTCTTTTTTCATTCATGATCAAAAGGTGCGTGTGTCTACATGCTTAAGTCACTTTTTAACTATGTATGTACATCATTCTGGAATTACCTACCAAAACATCGTCTTGACTCAATAACAGTAAAAGTTAATGAGAAACATGTGATTGTGATGTAAGAACGGTACAGTCGGAGGGTATTTTAGTACTGGATAAATGGTAATAGCTTTTCAGGTGCAGAACATAGTTGTATAGTCGTGCACTTGTTTACGACCAGCAGTGCCATATGGCGCTCGTCAGTGGCATAACGTCTGTGCTTTATTAATCGAATCAGGGTCCACGGTTTATGGCTATACTGCTTACTACAATAGTCAAACAAAATGAAGATGCCCATTTAATGAAACAAAATTTCCTGCAGTAAATCAAAGGCAAGACGGTGAAATGAAAAGGACTAAATATAGCAACTCTAATTGTCAGACGAACATTGGCAGAAATTGACAATATATCACAAATTTACTGCGGAAAGACCGTTTGAACTTACATGGCGCCAGCATAAAATGGGGGCTTGGCCAGCCAGAATGGCCGAAAAATCTTTTGGTGCTCTTTATTCTAACCAGAAAACCATCCTCAGTTTAGATGCATACCATTGACAATGGGAAGCTTTACATTTTTTTCATTAATACCCACATTTTAATTTGAATACAGTTTTGGCGGCTGCTCATGATTACCTCGATAGAGAAGACTTCTGTGTTCTTTGTAGTACTTTGAATTTCTTCTGAAGCATTTGAACTCAAGAAAACTGGCCCCTATTGAGACTTTATTGTGTTTACATATGTGTACACATAAAAATATAAAAAGTCCCATCACGTCCAAATCTAGCAGTTGAAAGTTTCAGTACCCAACTCATCAGGCCTCGGCGAATCCATGTTCTGCTACATTACATGGTCACCCTCCAGACATTTTCACCTTTACGATTATCATTTGCGTTTCTTACTCTGAATGTCAAAGTGGGACTACACTTCTTCTTAAGCATATCGTAAGTTGGAGCGTCCGTTTGCCCTTTTCATGGAGGATCTTCCTTAACTTTGTAAGTCAATCACCTCCAACTTGACTGTTCAAACTTCGTTAACGAAGATATTTTAAGGGCTTAACATCGTTGCAGCTCTTTGATACATCTTTCGACACGACACAATATCTTTGATTTTTTGCAGGCCTGTGACCGATTTTTCAGTAAATCATTTATCTTTCGCTCAATATCGTATCGGAAATGATGGTCGTGTCAATTGGTGTATGGAAGATCTGCACAGATTCGTGCTGGGAACAATGGCACATTCCTCATGGTAAATCAAACCACTAAAACATGTTATCGTGCATTGTAAGGGTCAGTCAGGCCAGAAAAGGTGATGAATGAATATTCCTATTAAAATCTACTCTGTAGCTAGCCTACCTTTAGACACGGGTATTGACGGAAGAAGTCTTGGAATAGATTAAAGATAAACAGAGAGCGCCACGTACGTTTGACATCGACCATTTGGAATACTTGCCAACAGCAGGATTTCGACAAGTTTTCAAAATGTACAAATGTAAGCCAGATAGGAATACAGGTGAATATAATTAAATAACACAGCTATATCCTGCCGGGATGAATACATTGAATAGAATACAAGTCATAACTTGAAAGTTAATGTAACAGCCTGAAATGAAATGATTCTGGATGAGAACAAGTATGAAGGAGAGGCCCTTACGATTGGATAGAGTACCAACAATTGTCATGTAATTTATGGCAGTGGTCAACATAGCAATAAACAGAAATCCGCTTCAGTAAGAGCAAAGCGTTTCTTGGTTTATTTTCTAGCTTCTGGTACTTCAACAGTGAATACCACATCGCTTAATTTCAATTCAGAACAGAATTGCGCTTGTAAGCTGCGAGGGCTATGACAATTTTGTCCTGAAAATGTTCAATTTCCGAGAAAGTTCCCACAAAACTTTCGGCACTTTGTCTTGGCGCGAACTGTACCCCATCTTGCCTTTCCCATTACCATCCGACCATCGATCGTATGTCGACGCGCCAGCACTCATCGATTGCCCAAGCCAGATCTCCGCATCTACCTTAAAGGGGAGAAGTTGCAGAAAATCTCGGCAATTCTTTAGCTTTCAGTTGAGACCTTGGCTAGCCTGATGCATTATTCCCGCTGCCCTGTCGCTTGGAAGTAGCTGAACCCTTGATACGGTCACATAATACATGGTTAACCGCAGGGGGCCGACCAACTGCACATAACAAAGCCCGTCTCAAGGTTGGATACGATCCTAACCCTCCGCATCTATCAAATGAAGTTCCTTCTGTCTATTGGTCACGCTGGGTGTGAGGCCCATGGCAGGAGAAGATCCCCACTTTGACAGGCGCAGATGCTCTTGAGTTGCGATCATGATAAAAACAACATTTTGGATAGCAGCATTACCGTAGTTGCCGGTCTAAGAATCAGCAACACATGCGCACAGGAAGTTTGTAGACATCTATACGCCATACTGTATTCTTGTCAGAACTCGTCAGAGTTTGGGCCATGTGCAGAGTTATGCAACAATGCCCCTTGGTACAGTTAGTATTACATATGGTACGACCGATAGTATACATATCGTAATGCCGCATGTGTTGGCCACTATGCAGTGAGAGTGATATATAGCGGAGTATACAGTTACATAACGTTGACCTCTGGGAGGATACTTAGTTGAAACATCTATATTGCAGACGCATATTATCCTATGCCATTAATATAAGGATTACTAGTTGTCATTTCCTCCAGGAATAATTATAGGATATCTGGAAGTAAAAGTATGAGAGCTATGTGCACTGTGTATTGAAAGAATTATCCCCCCACACACAAAAGTCAGTATTTGCTCACACAACTCGCCATGTGGCTGATAGATACAGTGAGTCTGCGTCATTATCACAAGGATTTCCACTCAATTTTAGGACACCCTGCATGCAAAGGAACAAAAGATAAGAAAAATTCCTGGTAGAAGCCTGGTATATCATCATGCTCGTTTGGCTGTAAGCCTCACATAGGGCGCAGTCACATAGCGGTAGTGCGACCGTCGTAGGATTTCTAACTTCGGTAATTTGCAGGACAGCCATGTACATGTCCTGTAAAGTTCAACTGTATTGGCTGTTTTGGATCCATGTCGGTGGTTGGTTCTGTCACAGCCTGTTTGAAAATCCTTTGGCATCAAACCCGACTACAGCATATGTGACCGCGCCCTTATACCCGCCTCACATTAGGCGCGATTCGATCGGAAGACTAGTTTACGAGCTCTAAATGACATTTTCGTGAGTGTTCTCACGATCATCTTGCGAATTTTAGGGATCGCCGGCAATTTTCAGGAGTCTTACGACGGTCGCGGTGCAGCGAAACATGTTCTTAACATAAGCGTCAAGTCGCAGGAGATCTCCGAGATCGCAGAGCTCGTTACCGAGTCACAGATCGTGCGTGCAAATCGTGCGTACCTCGCAAGGGTATCGGTCAATAGTCTTGCGTTAATCCAACGATTGAAGAAAGATAGGCGAGCACAGACATAGTTATCAATCATCGAACGCAAATCGGATGGCGAACGCCCGTTAGTCGGGCGATGTTCGGGCGACGTTCACCCGACTTCCGATTGTTTACAAATATTGAATTTCTGGGAATGTGAGGGTAATTCTAACATTGTGGCCCCTGTGGCAGTATGAAGGCTGGCTTTGTGACACACTTTCCTTTCTTGTGTCATTTCTATTATGATCGCGCATTCCATTCATTGGTAAAAAAGATTCCGACAACAAAATAAACAACATTTATTGATCTTTTGCCTTTTTTGAGGAACGTTTTGTATTTCCTTGTCCGCGTGCAAGAGGTCATGGGAGGTTCATTATCATAGATTTATTCACCGTCGATCGCACGAGGCTCGCTTATATGTGAGGGGAACAGGTTTTGGGCGAAAAATACGCAAGACCATCTTAAGATCTTAAAATCAGCCGACCTTCCTGCGATCGCGAAGTACGTCCGAAGATCGTATATAATGTGAGGCGGGTATTATACCACAAAACGGCGATCACACTGCGACCTCGCTGCGACATGAATCAGATTTGTGTAGCCCTTCACTTCATACTTGGAGCATCATGCGAAATGTTAAATCATGACTTAAAAAGAGTAAAAAAGAAACTCCATTTTTATCTATGGGATTCGTTGAGCGCCCTGTAAAATCGCTCGGTTGTAGGATGGTCGCAGCGAGGTTGCCGCCCTGGTGAAATGGGAGAGTTAACTAACAGCAACAAAAAGACAGGAAAACGCTGAAAAAAAACTGCATCTAACGTCATCAAACTGGGGAATTTCAATCAAAACACAACTGTCGAATCTTTGCAGCTAAGTGAATTGGTTTGTACGAATCTGTCCTTTTGACGACCGGTAAATATAACGTACTTTAGGCAGTAAACTTTTTGAATGGCCGGTTTTGAGTTATCGCGCCGTCCCAACTCGCCACCTCTAATGACTATTGAGACATTTGAGCGGCAATTTTCTCCGTGATCATGCTAGATAAGATAACAGGATGATAGATATTTCAAATTACCTGGTGTTCCGTGGACGCCCTTAACCATAATCCGAGGACCTTGATGAATGCCACCGCAAATCACTCGTGCAAAGGTGTTCGATAGCATAATGAGGTAATACATTTTCTGTTTTTTCTATCTCCCTGCCTGTCTACGAGTCTCTAGAAAAGAATAAAACAGCATTTACGATACAGTTGCAGTTACGACGGTCTTTCAGTAATCAAGGTAAATAAATGGAAGGTCTAATCTATGTTGTTCTTTCACAGTGGTGTAATAGACCTTAAAAACATATCTGGAGTATGAAATGGACCAACAATAACTGTTTAGAATGACGAATAGTGCTGTAACTCTGGGCTTGTTCTAATATAGCCTTTCTCCATATTACTTTTTTTACATTGCATTTCACTGCACTCAGAGGCTTAACTGAAAAAGAAGCCTATACATTTCCTTGAACTTGAAGTTTGTTAAACGTTATGTTCTATTAGACTCTGAAATATGATACAAAGAAGAAATAAGCCGTGAAAAGCAATATGTTTGCCACCATTGGGAAGACTTGATATATCTCTCCACATGCTTGATGCCTGCGGTCCACTGACGAATGGGTCCCGTTTCATGATTGTAATACACGAGTTAATGTTTGGGCCCTTGACGTGTAATCACCGTAACAACGCTATGGCAGACAATCACACCGAGATGGAAGGCTCTTTCATGCCTCGTAAACTCCTACGGCAAGTTATCTCGTTCCTTTTAATTCCCAAATAAAAATAGCCCAAACCATTCTAGTAAATCAATTACACTGATTCCATGGCAAATGGAATGGAGACGACTTCAGCACGGTCTGTCTCATTGGACAAACAATTAAAGGTCCATTGACAATTTTTACGGTGGTGTGTCCACGCTGATGCTTTGAAGATTGCCTATCATCTCTCTCGTTAGTTAACGGTTAAAACTTTTACGAGCTTGATACAATTCCATGTAAAATTTGTTCCGGTGCTTGGAGTGGAGACTGATCGATTGCAGACACTCCCATGCAGGATGCAACCATTAGCCAGAAAGTAACAGTAAAAGACCGATGACTTAGGTCCTTTGCATCATTCGTCAGAATGCCTACTTGCCGAAAATACGCTTCTGCTTCGCCTGACTGCAGTACGTAGGTGGATGTGTCGACCCGGAATTTACGAGCAGGAATGGCGCACTCCCACAGAAGCACCGCCCGACATCGTGAAGAAGTTGTTCCCTCAGCAGCCGTTATGTGGCAAATAAAATCATAAAGCTATGATATATCACTGGCCTGAGTACCAGGATAACTCCGTCTTTACAACAGCGTCTTTGAGGAGCCGACTGCAGATATTACGTAATATATGCCATTATTACATACCAGCCAAGTAAAGGTGGTATCTCACTGCACTTGGGGCACCGGTGCTTACGATTTGTGCATTTTGTTGTCTTCTAAGTTAAACTATTTTGGTTATACTATTACTCATTACTTACTAAGTTATATTCTTACTTCTTACGCAATATCTAAATTGTAATAACATTGGCTAAAATGATACAACAGTGCAGCAGTCAACGAACCCCGCAGTGCCGCACCGCTGCCCCAAGTACAATGAGATACCATCTCAAAACATACAGTTTCACTCTGCGTCACCTCACTTACGTTTTGTGAAGCCAACAACAATGGAAAGATACAATGGGGGGGGGGGGTTAATATATAAGACAAAAAACTGACAGTGGCAAAGTCTAGCGAAGTATTCGTCATTGGATATCATATCTCATTGTTTCCTTGCTAGTCCACTTCAAATTGGTTAAATAGCGCAGTTTTTTCTTTTTCTTCATTTCTTTATTGACGAAGAATTGTAATAATCGATTTGAAATTTAAAACTCCTCCAAAGTATTGACTTCTGCATTTTCATCAAAATCAAAATCGGCGTGTTGTAAATTGTAAATATGTTGCGGAGCTTCATCTAAAGATGAAGGACAGATAAAAGCGTAAACTTTCCCCTCTAGCTGCAGAACCGTATGCCAACTTGAATGTAAAACCCTTCTATCATGAAATATCCCTAACAAATACCTTGAGACTTAATAGCAGATGTCACAGTATGGTACTACGGAACTACCCTATAAAAGATATGTTTGCGCCAGTGGTGATTGGACTGTACAAAGCGCATGATTTACGTGTCAATACTCGAAGCATATAGTAACTTGTGCATGAAAATCTAAGACGCTGCTAATTTCTTGGATGACGGATAGCGATTCTGTCTATATACTGTAGACATCAACATTCACGTCTTTGAAACATACTGTGAAGCAAAACGTTACATATAAGGTTCTAGAAAAGTCACGCACAGAATTGCGTCTGAATTCAATAGGACGATATAATGCCTATTTGTACGCTTTATTATGTTTACGGTAAGGAATATATCTCCCACCTTACCACCTCCCACATTGCTAAAGGGCACTAAAAGTGGCACCGCAATGCATGGGCTCTCCATCCTCTCAGATTCTGGACACGACATTTGCCAATATCCATTAAGGAGGCGACCTTAGACCCTGCACATTTCTTCACAGGTCATAAAGCCCGCTCGCGCATAGTTTAAATGAACACGGGCATTACACGGGCGTTTTATGATTTGGGTTAGCCAAAGGAGTGGATAAGGTGTGGGGTCGGTCTGGAATAACCGTCATTAACGGAACCCGCTGAATAGACCCTGGTGCTGCGCGCTGGAAAGGTTACTACCACATACCTTGGGAGGTTGGATCAAACATCGGTAACAGAAAGCTCGGCAACCTCAAATGGGCAGTATATAAAACAGTAGCAGTAGCAGCATGCTGGTCGGAAGGCAGTTAGTAAGAAGAGACTGGAAGTCAAGGTTGTCATCGAACGCGATGGACGAAAACCCATTATACCAACGATATTAACGTGACATTATGATACAACAGTACACCAAAGGAAAAGGGGTCTTGAAGTTGCTACAGAGAAGGTGTGGTCATTCAAACTAGGGTGAGTGTCTGCGTTTTTCCCATTGGACACTTCTCTAAAATCCCCCTTTGTCTCGTCGATGGGTTTGCTTATGTGTGTCCTTAGGTCTCCTTTAGGAAATGGGTGGTAACCTGCGAGGACTGATATACTCATGTGGGAGTAGGCGGATAGGCATACATGTGAAAATTCCATTTAGTAGTTTTATGGCCTTATTTTGTATTCTATTCTCACCTAAAATAATACATCTTCATTTGTATTTCAAACCGATTAGCGTTACCGTCGGCCTATTTCAATTTAGTCATCATCTGAAAGTGTATCTGCATTTTGACATTTTGTGATGTCTCTTAGCCCTACAATTATATCATTCTATACAATCCCCTCCCCCACAATAGCAACCGGATTGCAGCAGCTTCTGGTGTGATAATTTGCGTATCTGTAAATTCTGTCCCAATTTCACATCGTCACGAATGTTCACATACAACTATTGTTGCTTAACAAGTTCGGAACTTAATGGTGTAGCTTGTTATCAATGCAACCCACGTGAAGGTCAATGGATGTCAACATACAGGCTGTTTAATTTCTGCCTCTTGAAAAGAGGATGTAAAGACTCTTTCAGTGAAAAAAATGAATACCCATTGGTGAGAACAAGTTGATTCACTGTCATTTGGCATTGACATTGTTCTTGGACTTATGCGGAGGTTATTACCAACCAGTGTCGCTTTTCGGCGACAGTTGAGGAGTGTTTTATGGCACATGACTATCCTGGGAGTCAGTAAAAACACTGGAGGGACGACAGGGCTCGAAATACCACCTGCATATGCAGGTTAGTGCAGGTAGAGTTGTAGCTGTGCAGGTATTTCTGGTGTCTATCTGCACCTAACCTGCAGTGGTCCATGTAATGGGTTTGTACTATGATGTAGGTGTATGTGGATTGTTGTTAACCGCATCGACTGTTACCACATTTGATAAGTATAAAAAACAGTCATGAATCCTCAACAATTTTAGTATAATCAATACTTCCTAAATTCTACGAGTGGCGCAGGTACAATTTGTCTGGTAAATGCTACCTGCACTGGACCAAGTATGCCCTGGACGGCCATGTCTAGGAAGAGAGGATTAGGTGCGCTTGAATGTGGAGGTAATGGCAGCAAAGTACTGCTGAGTAAAGTTCTTCGTGGAAGGAATATTTTATCAGAGAAAAATCAGGCGAGAACCATTAGAACAGGTTTTACGCCCCAAACGGATCTAAATATGTTTCATTAGTACAGGTGGAAACGACTGTTGTTGTGATACAGCTCTTCAGTCACATTCCCAATCGCTGATGTAGGTCAATTTTACGATTTGGGGAATTTTCGAAGATCCACTATCCAGTTTGGTGCATTGCATTTACGTCTACAATAGGTACTTAGTTAACTGAAAGTGTTACCCTAAAGATTCGTAAAGAACACTCGGGATAAGCCTGCTTTTCCTGGGGAAACCAGTTGCTGATATTCTGAAGCACGTTCTATTTTGTTACTTCATGGAGGTTTTTTGGCAGCATTCGTATCCTACGTTACGACAACCACAATTTGCGACATCCTTGACTTCTTGTGTTTACGACAGAGTGATTTTGCGGCATGCTAATCCCCATCATCAAGGACCTGAAACTATTGGGCAACACAGCGCAGGCGTGGTCAGAAAAAGGTTTTATCAGTTATGCTGTGATATGGCGAATTAGGGCATGCTCCCATCTTAGTACGTATTAAAACTTTGTTGGATACACAACTTAACCGTCGCTACCATGCATGAAATTACTTCTGAACTTTTAAGCCGTCTGCAGAGACACTATCCTAATGGCACCCTAATTTAAGAATTGTAGATTTGCCAATAATGAAGAAAGATGAGGCGGTAAAACTTCTTCCTTCCCTAGTGGCTATTCTGGTTATTAGATGCTTTCACTCAAAGTAATCGGGCTGTATTCTCCACAATGCCTTCTGTGCTGAAGGAGACAGGTGACATGTTCGCTATCAGTACACTGCCATATCGATCAGATGCACACAGTTCAACAGTGCGCTCACGACGGAGGATGTCCACCTCGTCGCTCCGCACGGTTTGATGCTAGTTGTCTTACTTCTGCGCCGATATTTGTCACAAAAAGACACGGAGATGTTCCCTGCATGACAACGGAGAAGCTACAGACTCTCTTCCTTAAACTATAGACGTCCTGGACACGTAAGTGCAGAAGCTTTTTGATCTGTAGCTATTGTACATATTGACGGCAGTACAGTGCTGCATGTATTGCGACCACGTCTCTCCCTATCTTAATCTTGACGTGTTTAATCTGTAACATTTATTCAAAAGTATGTTACATATTCAGATATCAATATTAAAGACGTACGGGCTTGCGTCACGCATGTATGATGTTGTGAACATATAGTTTATGAGCAGCTAGCCCATAGATCGTCAAATGGATCCGACCAGGCGTCCGTGCCACTATTCTTCATTAGCTGCTCTAAAGATCAACACGGAGACTGTTGGTTATTTCATTATGAGAATGGAAAACACACGGATATGATAAATCACTTGCCCTATCAAACCTACCCGTTTTAATTAAGATTGAATGGTTAAGATGCAGGTCCATATATCGTGTTATTGACCTTCCGCAACAAAACCGGTTTTCAAACCCTTAGGTCGAGCACAAACCTCTGGCGAGACACGGGTTACGAACATAATCAAACAACCAGACAAGAAGCAAAGGAACGTAATCTGGTGGAGCCATCATAATGGAGTCTTAACCATTGCACGTATTTCTACATGAATACACTCTATACGAAAATAATAGTTTTCTCATTACTTCGGACATTACGATGTCGTAACTACATTCAGGGTTGAGATAAACTTATCCGCGAACTCCTTATTACAGTATAAATTTTTGAATGGTCAAGTGTAAATGTCAACAGGGGGTCAAAATACTAATAGGCTAATAACGCACTATGCAGTTTATTTTGCCGTAAAAGTCGACTCTCGTCATGGAAACAATATTGACGGGTTTATGATGTATGGATACGTTGACAACTTCGATACCGATGATAATATCTAACATGAATTAGTAAGTACATTTCAAATAATATTCAATTTTCCTTAGGAATCTATAGCAAATATCAGAGAAGGTACTCCAATCTTGCCCATAGTCGATGGCAAGCTTTGTTTCATGAAGACATTCCGGAATAAAAGCTTTCATTCTGCCGTGCCGCCAGGACAGGACTCACTAAGGTGTGAACAGGCCCAACCTTAAGTGGGAAAAGGCTTCTTAAAAGGAAAATCTCCTACCTTGATAACGGGTCATTTCGTGCCCAATAGCACGTAACAACTTTGATGGAAAGCATCCTAAAATGCGAGTGTGTTTTGGCGTCGGCATCCGTCAGTCAACACATAAAGCCCTAACATCGATATTTTTAGTTTTCCTATATTTGATTAATGGGATTAAATTTATACAGATCTTACAAATGCAGAGTCAAATGGTGTTGTGAAATTAAGGAGAAGACGTAAGATTACAGATTAAGGACTATAGTCATTTATCCTATAATACCGTGGTGCCATAAGTCACACTTTCGGTTCGTCGTCCAATGGGTGATACAGGTTGTGATAACTGTCGTTTTCCCAGAGATTTGGCCGAGGGATTTTATGTATTCCTAGATGGCTATAGTACTGACGAACATCTATAAAACGACTGTTATCGGTATTTTATGGTTGGGAAAGTATTGAAAATCGTTGTTGGGCACATTGGATTGCAGAGTTACGATTTATCCGTCTGAAATACTACCGCTTTGGATGGTTAATGAGCAATATTTTCTGGTAGAGCCGAAGAATTGTTCTGGTATCACGAATGCTGGTGGTAACAGGGTGATTCTATATTGGATAAATATAAAAAAAACTGCGTGAAATGAATAAAGACGTTGTAACAAATAGTACTTCAGATCTGCCACATTATAGTAACATTTTAAAGCCCTTCTTCAAATGTTGACAATCAGAAAATAAAAACCGTCCATATTACCTGATGTTGTCTTTGCTTCAAAAATTATGCGAGCCCCACAATATGCAAAAAAGCTACCATTGTATAATTCTATTCATCTATCAGAGCAATATGATGCTCAATCAATGATGGGAAATCAATGCATGATGTTTACTACGAAAGGATGAAATGTTTGTAGAACACCATAACTTGGCTAAGCCTGAATGAGATAAAACATGGGGCAAGATGGGAAATGCCTTAAGGAAATCCCGTTAATGCATTTTCATTCCAGGGGAAGGTAGCTTTAATACTTATAGAAAGTAAAACTTGAAGACAGACGAATAACGCACAATCGTGCCTTAATACTTTGAGCCCAATTGCTTTATGCGCGGATTTATTTCCCCGAAGAATAGAGGATGTCCCGGGGCCTAGATTGTCTTTAAGTATTCATGAGTAAGGAAAATGAATTTTGATTCCAACATATATGAGATTGGCCGTATAACATCTGTAGATTACTGGATCGATACGGTGCTTATTATCATAAATTTGCTACGTGTCAATTTCAGACGAGCATATATCACACAATAGATATCTATCGATTTGCTGTCATAGGAGATTTTTCAGTTCTATGTTATTTTGGAGGAAATTGAAATTAACTTGACAGTACTCCCCTATCATAATCGTCTTCCCTCTTTATCTGCATCATTATCTGTCAACATCAAAAGGTGAGCTGAATTTTCAAACATATAATTTTTCCCGGAATCCAATTGCAAGTACAGTGAAGCTGTGTCTCAACACCCACGAATTCCCCCCATTCTTAGAGGCCTTGTTTGTTTTGCGTATTTCCTACATTTTTGTTTCAAAGATTTTTGGAGATCCACACATACATCATGTCTCGAGACAAGTCGCATTGTGGAATGTCTACTGGGAAGACTCCAAGCCTTACACCTGCTGTAGTTTTGATATCAAAGATGTGCTGTAAACACGTGTCATTATCTTATGGGTTAAAAAATTTACACCTTTACTTTTGAATGTTAAACATAAGATGTAAGACATAAGATTACAGTGAGAGGGTTATAGTCATTTACCCTATAATAGTTCAAAGAACGTAGGCTCAGTTCGATCAAGTCTGTAACTTTTTCAATTAGTGCACTATTATTCAGAACTATCAGAACCTGAACTGCACTTTTGTAGAGTACCACGTGTACCACTGGTTTACAGCGCCGAGCAAAATTATGAAAATACACAGAACCTAACAGAACCTGTGTTGCATGTTCGCTGTGCGCAATCTGTGCATGCAAATGCTATTTATCTATATATAGCGGAAACAAAAATTACGACAATGCTAAAAAAAACGCATCACTTTAATTTATAAAAATTCTCCAACACAATGGAAGGTATGGCGGAGCAGGTGTTCATTACCTTGTCAACTTTCATTGTTTTATATTGATGACATCTACTAAACTTTTAGCGGACTTTCAAAATATTAACAGGAGAAATGGTCTTCTGTCAGTTTGAATAGTTTTGAGCCAACTAGCGTGCTCATCTATCTAACAACATGTCGATATCTGACCGAAGGATCAGAGGGCAACGTGATTTATCTGCGAATTGAAGATAAAAAATGCACGAAGGTTGGTTGACCTTTGTATCTAATTGTCTTTTACGGCCGTGACCGAGTGAAGGTGGTCGATTGCCTTCATTAGCTCGGCTGACCTGAACTTCAACGCCTCTTTTCATCAGATTTTCTACTAGTCTTCGGCAAATTTGTCTTGAACTGGCGCGGAAACCACTTGTATCCGTTTTTCTCTACTCGGGACCATGTCTTGCTGCTGCCAGCGGTCGATGCCAGACTAAGAGGCGCTCCTTGTCCTGTCCTGGACACGAGACGACGATGTAAAAAGATGGCTCAGCAAATGTGTCAATTGACCTAGCCAAAAAGAAACCATGTTTCATCCTTAGAAGTGCCATTAAATGATGTGGTCGCCGGTGATTACCCTAAACAATAGCAGCGAACCAGCCTTCCACTGGTCAGGCCGCTATCTAGAATCTTGGTAGTCCACACTTCTTAGTCAGGAGAATGGGGAACATCTTAATACTGTAGCTTTGTGCATATATGTTATTACATGGGCCAATTATTATCATTACTGAAAAGTGTCAGGACTGAAAATTGTGATAACTGTCTGATTTTTCATAGTAACAGAGAGTCCCGAGTTGCTATTGGATGTTTTGTTTTAAGTGGACAAGAACACCGAGCTCCTATTGGTGGCGCTAGGAAAGGGAATGGTTCACCCGAGGTAGCAGTATGATGGCTACAAGCTCTCGGGAGGGAAAACCCATAAGCTCCCGAGAGATACTGCAACACAGGCTGGCGAACGAACGTATTCTCCATGATCTGTGTCTATACGCTATCCTACGAGGGCATTGTTGTCCCAAGAGAAAAGGGGCTTAGTCTTTAATCTAAACACTGTCAAAATCAATAGATATTTCTAAAAGCTATCTGGCGGAATGGACTTAGCTATTTACAGGTGTTATCTTTGTGCGCTACTGTGAGTCTGCAGCTAGAGATTAAGACATGCCATCACTAATGCTGTTGCCCCTCAGGGTTAAGTTGAGAAGCTCTTGCGTACACATCGGTCTAACCTTTACTCATTAGGCACCTCGGCAGAAGACGTAATAATGGCTACCCAGGCAGAACAGGTGGGCCTGAGACAAAGCTGTACGCAATACATCTCAATTTGCTTCATTACAGCTTCGAGGTGAAGCAAATTGAAGTCACTGACTCTAATGAGAACACGTATCGATTTCTGATTGTTAGTGGTCTTACTACGTAAAAGTATACTCTTGCTATGTTTTAGATCCATGTCACGGCAGGGTGCATGGCCCGTAACCTTGACATCCTGGGTTAAAGTCAGTTGGTATGCCGCCAACCTTGTGCCCTTGGGAAAGGCCCTTTACACGACTTTCTTCACTTCACTCAGGTGCACATGAGTATATCTACCTTAGGTCAGGGCCGTCCCTCGGATAGGACGCCAGATCTCCTGTGTCTGAGTAGAGCCACACATCGAGCACGTAGCAGAACTAACCACAGTTATCAAAAATAGTTCCCGGTGTAAGTGGATCAATTAAATCTGTCCGGAGATCAGCTTGTACTCTTCAGTGCGCCTTAAGGCGGTTTACCTGGTATGCGACACAAACAGAAAACAAATATATCATTGAACAGCAGAGAACCGTTTAAATCAAATTCCTTATAGCCTAATTCCACGTAACTACAAGAATGACAACGAGAAAGGACAGTCCAAACACTACACAGTAATATTTTAAATAAGCAATGTTCCAAGTGTGATGTCATATCCTCTTCATGTGCAAGGAACTTGGGATTTAATCTCTTGCCGCTGAGATGTAATAACTCCCCTGTTTATTATTAACGCTCCCGGGTAAGTGTCCTAACAGGGAATAACCCTATTGATTTTTGCTAAGTGCAGAGGTGTCATAGTAGTGGCAGTGTGAGTACCTTTGGCTCAGAACCAAGAGGTCTTGGATTCGATTCACTGATACACCACGATTTTGTACCCTTGGGAAATGCACTTCACACGACTCTGACGGTGGAGAGGTGCCCACTGGGCCGTCTTGGCTAATACGTTGTCGTAAGTATGTCCTTATGAGAACACACACTGACTCGGAGCGCAAATGTGCCGCCAAGAACTGCACAATTGCTGGCAAGACTAGTAATGTTTCAGTAATTTTACTTTGAGTACCCCTCTCTACCCCCTCCCAGATATGGTACGTTTAGAAGCAGCTGTATGTACATCAACCATATTCAAGACCAAGTATTATGATGCTCAAACGGCACCCTTCGGCTCTACTTGGGGTACCCTCCCACTTACTTTGGTTTTAGCTTTTAGCATCTATGTAATACCGCAATGTACATGATAAAGTTAATGTTTAAGATCTGACGTTAGTAGTAAAAAGACCGGAAACTTTCAACCCCTGCTTACAATTTGTCCCGTTATGAACTAGTGCCGTTGAGGGGAGATGTAGTGAAACTTTGAAGTTCCTTCCAACCCTACAGCACGCAGAACTGCCCGGAAAATTAGTTTTCAGCCATTGACTGTCTTTTGGCTCGACCTCCGTGGCACACGAGATTAGTCGCGCAATTCAGTTAGAACCTCATTTTCCAAACGAGGTGATTTGGAAGCAACATCACTACTCGTCCTCATTACGGCATGATCAGATATCGATGTTCACAAGAAACAGATTGGCGTGCGAATGCATGTGCCGCGAGCATATCACTGTTTAATTATTTTTAATGATTGTACAGGAGTTCACAGGAATTTTCCGATATAGATCTGTTGTAATTTCCGGCAACTCAAGAAAAGGAGAATTACAGTTATTTCAGTGACAAAATAATTGCTAGAATTTTCCGCCAGATGAACCTTATTTCTTGAGTGCGCTTTGATAAATTATTAAGAATGATGAATTATTCTTGAGAATGCATCATTGGTAATTCCAGTGCCATAAGATCTGAATAAGGCATCAAAGTTACTGCAATGTCACATTCTGTGCGGGGACATTTTTCGTATTACTTCCTCGTCTCCTGATGGGTTGCGATCAAAATCACTTACACCCAGCGGCGTTTCATCGATATTTTCTATGAGCTACGTCGTTGCTGGTCATCAGAATTCCTTAGCGAATCCCCAAGAAACTTTGACATCGATTTCAACAGACCTGTACTTGCATCAGCGTCCCTCATGTCCACCGGAGCTGTTGGCAAGTCCTTAAATCGTAAAGGTAAGGATGAAGAACAATGTTTGTGATAAGATAGTGCATAATGCTGCAAGGATGGCACGATAAAGATGACGTACACATCCATCATATGGGCAGTGCTCGTATATATGTGCTGCCGATAGCGGAAGGAACTTCCATCTGGACCTTATTCCTTCGTGGGCTGAGTGACTAACACATGAGAGGTAGAAAAGCATTCCTGCATTGGTCAGCTGATACATAGGTCTTATCTTGACGAAGACTGTCAATTGTTTACGGCTTTCTTTCTATCAACAGCAGTGTGTTTCCGAGAAATGTTGAAAGCCTCAATGGTACTTATCAATGTGCGATGGTTCATGGAACAGAACGCAGCAATAGTTATATGTAATAATATCTGAGAATATGGCGGTCGATTATCCAAGTTGAACTTTGTCGAATAGTGACTTTCTTCTGACTTCTGCTTCAAAGATCTCTGGTAAGAATGTCTTGTTAGCTAATTGGACTATACAGTTAAAACACAGTGATTACCGTTATTCAGAAAACGCCATGACGACGTAGTTGCCAAGAGTAGTTGTCATTCTCAGTACTTTCTACTCAATTCCTCTTCGTCATTTTACATTTTATAACGTTCTGGCTTTTAGCTAACGGCAGGAGCTGGGAGTAGATAAGAGCGAAACTGGAGCATAAAGTTGATGATACCAAACCCATTTTTACTCCCTTGAAAGATAAATGACTTCATGGGCCAAATACTAAGATAGTGCAGCCTCCACTAGGTCTTCTTACGGGGGTATGGGGAGCGTAGAATTCGGGAGAAAAGTTGGGAAATTGGCCCTCGGTACATGGGACATGGGAATCAGTCAACGCTTAGTTAGGCTCAGTTAACGTTCTACCCTTCGGCTGCGCAGCCGACCAACTCCTCTCGTAGCAAATTATTCTCCCTATAAAGCGTAGCGAGCCTGGTAGAGACTGAGGATAGTGTCTTCAAGTCTTCTCTGTTTTTAACGTTTTAGAGAGAAAGATTTCTACAGATGTATCAGTCCGATACATTTCACAGTAACTACTGTTTGACTTCCCCTTATGCCGACTCGCCAGAGGGTTTCCCGCTTCATTATTCTGGGTTTCTAAAAGCTGTCTTCTGACGAGTGGCTTTCCTTACATGTCACTTTGAGAGTGGTTAACGCCATCAGTCAGAAGGCACCTGCTGTATCGACCACCACGTCCGTCTCACGTCACGACAGCGTGCCTTTGTAACTTTAAAGAGGAAATCGCGCTTAAGGCATGCGTGATTGAGAACCGCATCATGAAACTCATAAAGATTTAAGGCGTCTCCACTTAGAGAGAACATTTATCTTGGTAGGGCAATACGCAATTTTTTTTTACATATAGAACGACCCGGTAAGTCTCCTATCGGCAAGCAGTTAAGAGGATTTTAATGACACCGAAAGTAAGGTCACCTTTTATAGCATTACATCTACCTGGTGATAAGCATAGCTTAAGAACAAGTCAATTAAGCACCTTAGCCTTGGACTGTTATTGCAAAAGTTTGCCCTATGAAATAATAATGTGAAGATCTCCAACTATCTATCAGGGCACGCAGAGGTCTAGCCGACCATACCATATGTGCTCGGCCTCTGTAAGCTGCGCGGGCAAGGGTCGCCAACTCCTGCAACGCCCTATACATCACACATACCCCGCACATGCGGCAACATGGTACAACACATTACGGAGATGGAGACGTATGTCCGCAACTAAACGTTGCGGGTCAGAGTGCCACGAAGGGTCATAAATCATTCCATATTGGTTTTTCATGTTACTGGTCAGCTTGAGTGGTCATACGTATACTATTAGGTAAATGCTGCCACGATGTAAGTCCGTGTGGCAAGTGATGTCTTTGTTTGATTGTTAGCCACAGTTAGGCCATTTCGCATTGAACGTGAAAAATCGCCGTGTCTAATTTACTCCCCGGTATGAAGTTCATAATGGGCCAACTTGACCTTTGTGATGGATGAACTACGATATGGCTGAACGTCGCCTGCCTGAAGCGATTTCGGGAGCCGCTGAACTGATGTGGAAGGCCAAGACCCACACAGGTCTAAGTGCACAGGGGTGAGTTTCAGAGGGAGCCAGGAGGACTTTGTTCGACAGGCTTTTATAGTTGACAAGTTTTATTGCTTAACACCATCCTGCTCCCAGCATGACGCACGCACTTGAAGGAGATAAGTGAGGTTTGGTGATATGGTGGCTGAGGTCATCGGGTGTGGCTCTCATCAGGGTATTTTGTTGTAGACGTGTGTATGGGCAAGGGATCATCAGGCCTATGTTGATTGAAAAGGTGGAATTTGTTCATGGAAAAGAAGACCGTATAAACAAAAGTTGCAACTCAATTAAGTTTCGAGATTGCTTGAAGGAAGAAAAGATAGTGTCTATTGCGCATTTGGTCCATATACTTTGTCTAGATCTAAGCTGCTTAAGCCTTGAAAGGTTTTGTGTCGTGCGGTCACTTACTTCTCAATCATAATGTAATATGCAAGGAAGATATAATCACTCTTCCTATTGATAGATAAATATCTTAAATATAACGCACATGTATCTTATCACCTTGCGGCGTCCCCCAGTTCTCTAGCTATCATTATCTATCTGACTCGAAAATGTTATCATTGCGGATCTCCTGAAATACTGGTCAGCATTCGTCAAGTCCTCATCAGCATCAGATAACGGATCTTTAACACCATCAGAATTTGTCGATTGATATCAAAACATATCAAAAGCTTATCATTTGCCAACATTACGGCTAAGATCCATATGTATTAGCTGCATTCGAAGCCTGGAGTAGAGGACCTTTTATATTCACTGATGAGGTAATTTGAATGCTGTAGAATTTTGGTAAATTGGGCAAAGAGCCAGACGCCAATGCGACAAGCGGGGCCGCTGCGGGAACTATGCTGATTTTATGTTTCACGCGGCCGGGGTCAGCAGGATCACCGCCGCCCAGAGAATAATAAAGTCACGATCGATACAACACCGTCTTCTCACACGCTGAAACTGCTTTGTATTAGTCATGTCATTATCTGCTATGCAGGTCTTATCAAACTGGCACAAATTATTAAAATTACTTTCCCTTAAACATTTAGCTGATGCTTCCGGCGATGGGAAAACTTTTCAAGTTATACATCCGCTCATCGAACTTTCCGGAATAGATTCAGGCAATCTAAGGATTATGTGCAAAGCCTTCTGTCACTGCACGCCTGCAATAGCCACAATGTGTCGGCATTAATATGAATAGTATTGATAGAAATGCTTTAAATCTTTAAAAGTCAAGTTTCCTGTTTTGATCAGGACAATATGGCGGCCGGTGCGTGAGGCCCCCATTGCACTACTAGACGGCGGCCGCGACGCGACCTGAATGTAATTTTTGTAACCCTTAACTTCATAATCATGCAAATCATGCAAAATTTAAAAGTGTGATTGAAGAGACAAGGTGTAGAGATAGACGCTTTTATCTATAAAGTTCATTAAGAGCTCTGTCAAATTCTATGTCGCATCGCCACCCAAGTAGAATGGGGGTTCAACAGCACGAACGGGTCAATTCTATTGCCTTCTATACATAAGGCTGTTAAATATTAACTGCCCAGATTTGTAAGGAAAATTATACTGGTTAGAATGATGATAGGATAGAATGCTGACACAGATTGGTGAAATTGACGAAAAACGACAGGCAACGTTCATGATGAATCTGCAAAATGTTCTGGTCAGACACCTTCATACAGGATGAAGATCTGCCAGTGACCTGGAAAACTCTCGCAAAGGTAAAAGGTGATCTTAATTGTAAATATTTGTCGATCCTGTCGTGAGACGGTGTCTATGTCGTACCCTCCGCCCTTAAGAGCTGTGCCTTAATACACATCGAGGGACCCATTTGTGCATCACTGTCAAGAAAGCGTCTCTTTCTCATCTCAAAATGTAACCTTTGCTCCAGTTAGGGGATATTCCGATAATTGATATGACCTGGTATTTCCCGTAGTGCCCTTGGTTCTTACGTTTATTGCTTGGAAAGGGCAGATGTATTATCTTACAGAGTGTCTAACACGATAAGGTGCGAGGGAACGTCCGTACGACGTTATCTTGCACCGACTAGACGAGTGGTCTTGATGGAGAGGTCAGGAGAATGGCGCAGCAAATCCACTTTTCTTAAGTGCAATCCAGGTCGACCACTCTGATGAAGCTCGTCATTTTTGCTGCGGCTCCAGAGCGAACAATGAGTTGACAGATGGTTCAACGAAGTTCATAGATAAAGAAGATATTTTATTTTCACGTGTGTTTTGGTGTCTGTTAAATCAGACTTGCATCTTGAATCATATTCCAATTATAGAATAAAGGGTCACAAAAATCCAATTTTGTTCCCTCAACGGTCGCTGAGCGATTGCTTGTTATTGCAGGGGGATATATTACTTTCAGCGTTATATCCACAATCGCTATCTGCAATAATAACTATTTTCTTGCTGATATCATTTAACCTTGATTTAAGTTATATATGGGGAGAAGTGATCATGAAGATTCTTTTGTTGAAAGAATCAGAGTATAATGCTCTTACATGGATGTGATATAATTCTACATAACTGAAGACTGTTTGCGTTCCATATAATGATAAGGTTATTTTTGGGACATTAATTATGCACACTTTATCAGTATATGAGTA
Organism: Branchiostoma floridae; assembly: GCF_000003815.2. Lineage (NCBI taxonomy): Eukaryota > Metazoa > Chordata > Leptocardii > Amphioxiformes > Branchiostomatidae > Branchiostoma > Branchiostoma floridae. The sequence goes on along the minus strand of NC_049986.1, from coordinate 17,157,898 downwards.
CTATTAAGCAATATTGCAATATGTTAACTTATTACACATACCTTGTCTACGCTAAGTGTACTTACATTGCCACATGCTGAGCAATTAGTGGTCTCATAACGGTATGCATAACTATGCAAGTCAATGACATGGGTATAAATTACTTGGTGTAAACAACATATCGCATCGAATTCAATGTGATGTAGACTTAACTATCTTTAAATTAGTTATGTGCAATATCTGAGTTTACAAAAGTATGGCATAAAGTCAGTAATAAACAAGTAACTTACTTATCTCAGACTTGGGATTTCCTTCCGATGCTAGATCAATTACATTACTATGTGTGATTGTTCCTTAGGGATTAGATAATTGCTGTATTTGTTTCGTTGAAATATAATCAAAGTGAGCATATGAATATGAGACAAGAATCACATCCGTTTAACGAAATATTATCAAGTAAAGTCAGAAATTTTAGAACTTATAAGGAATACAAACTGACTAATCGAACTTCGATAGTCATTCTCATGGAGTGAAAGTCATTAATTAACCACTGTATGTCAAATCATATTTTTCAAACGCCCGTATAAGTTTAAATGCAACTCTCAGTAAATATACACGTCTAAATTCTTGAGTATTAATTACTTTGCAGGTTAAAGTAGCCCCCATTTGCATGATGAAATAATGTGACTGTCGAGCCCAAATAAAACTTCGTTATGTGTTATATTACTTTTCCTTATATGTTACATATCCTTTCTGATTTGTACATGCAGCAAAGTGGACAGATTTGAACAATGCTTGAATTGAGTTTAAAAAACAAATGGAAACTTCGACGTAACCTGACATCAACCTTCAAGGTTGGCAAGCTGAATTATAGGTTCCTGTTTGAGCTTCCCTGTTATCTGCCATTTAGCTTTTGGCACATAACTTGTAAAGGGGGACGTCATTCATCTTCGTGTTGCACACGGATAGAGATCTATTGTAGGTTCTCAGCTTCCTTGGCACAAATGTACTTTTTACTGTATCGGGAGAGTTTGACGAATTACAAGGCAAAGCTGACAGCGCACAACTTGCCGCTGCACTTACCAAGGCTCCAAAACGAATCACGCAGTTCAACTTTGCCTTTCTATCATTCAAAACAATATGGTTCGTTTAGCTCGGCAGCAAACTTTTAATAGATATGTGATCATTGCTCTTCACATATTGTGATGAAGATAAACGCTGCGTCAGCTCAAAAAGGGCATCCTCGAATTTCAGGTCAAGATACAAGAGCCATTCATTTATTTATATCAGTGATATCGGAAAGCGTCCGGTTTGGGCGCTGCCAGCAGGCGGGTTTTGATAACGGAAGGATAGGTCATCAGCTTGAGTGGCCGGCACAATGAAGTGGATATATCTTTGCGAATAACTGTTGTGTCGAAGACATTTGACTTTGAAATGGACTCAACATAGTGTCCCCTTCGAAAGCATTTCCCTCTTAAGGTGTAGTCCCCATGCTACTGGTGTACTCCAAAGGAAGCAAGCAGGGTAAAATGCATGGGATGCATAAATGCAATGCTCATGTGGCCTTTTCCGGTTGCAAGAGAGAAAATGAGCTGCTGTTTCATGTCACTTTAACAATGCATATGGCTCCTCGGTTTAGTGATGGTATTTCGAGATCTCTGTGAAATGTTTTCTTCTTTTTAGTGCCTCTCTGTGTATCGCCATGACGGGGAAGCTTGCGCTAAATCACGTTCAATATGGCCCACACTTTGCACCTTGACACATCACGTGAACTCTAGCTGCAGTAATGTTTCCAACGCGTGACAAGTATAATCCCACAAGCCGATTAAGTCATATTTGTCACGTGTAACGACCACACGTCGCTGCCAGGAATACCGGTAAGTACTTCAGGACTTCAAGCCGCCGATTTCGTACGGAAGAAGTGTCCTAAATCACATTACAGTTTGGGGATTCATCTGTATCGATGCCATTTATGAGAAAAATGGCATCAATGCAGGAGAGTATGAATATGAAAGGTCGTAAGTTGTGTTTCACTTCGTCACGTGCATGCCCCAATGGCCGGGTTCCACCATTTGAAAAAAAAAAGCTCATGCATAACAGGACGATGACCTACTTCAGGAGTCTGGCATAGTGACAAAAAGCTGGATATGAATTACGATTTTCTCGCTATGATGGGCTTTCCTTCTCCGTGCATTATCACTGGGTAGCACTGATGTATTATTAGCAGCTTCAGTGTTGATCCCTGATCCCAGCGTGGCACTGGCATCCATGAAACGTGGTCCACCTGATCCCATTAGGGTGAAATAAAGGCACACCGCTGCTGGTATGCTGCACGTCTCCCTACTCACCTGATGTTTATTCCTAGTCATATATACGTGTGCCAACGGTGCCTAGAGCCTGGATTGATATATTCGTTTTCACATTTCTGATAATTTTCATGATGGTCGCCTGCAGAAATTAGCCATAAGTCACACTTTGTGACTTTTTTTTCGGATTGGCATATACCGTATGGCTGGCCCGAGCCACATGTGCATGGATCAGGATAATTGTGGAGGATAGGTACATTTGGAGACATTTATCATTATTGACAATTGATACAAAATTATGATTTCTGGAAGGACATGAAAGAGCTAGAGGTACTCGAATATCAACAACAGTTTTACTCGTTCATCATAAAAGTCCCCCCTTAGCTATTGTGACTTACTGTCATCATGTCTTACTGCCATCATACAGGCGAACAAAAGTTGCCTCAAGGACACTGAACTTTGCCTCCTGCCATCATGCTCGTCTACAGGCTAGTTTTGAATGCAGTCGGTGAAGCAACGTTCAGTAGTGGTGTCATCCGTAATGTCAATGAAATAACTGTACATGTACATTCACTATGACCAATGGCATACTGCAGCTGGGACCTGCCGCAAATGTCATGTTCATCTCACATAACCTGAGGTATTCAGGGTCGGTTACCTCTGTAACTGATCACGAAATGGAGCAAAAGTTCAGCCAAGAATTGTGAAGTCAGCAGATTGAGGCAAAATGGAAGCCAGCCTCTTGGCTGCATATGTATATATATATAGCAGGTGATATCCTCAAGTTACTTACTTCAAATGCAAAGTGTCCAAGCAAGTTCAAGGATGAACATATTGGAATTTTATCTTAGAATATCGAGTTTTCTGTATCCATTACAGAGAAGACGTTCTTAGATAAAGCAAAGATACCATTTCAGCGATGAAAGGTTTTCATTTTGTAGATTCATATGTAGATCAATTTGGATTTCTAAGCCTCTCACAGATGGCGGGCATATCAGTGCGAAGTCTCTAGTGTGGACTGGTCAGCATCTGAGTGAGTAGGGATTATTAAGATAACTGAACAAAGCTCTCGTCTTCTTCTGAACCGCCCACCCAGCCTTTGCTCCGTCCAGTAACGAGATCTTTCCATATATAAGAACTACTGGTTTCTTCCGCCCCCACAAGTAGGCGGTGAAGTACTTTGCTCATACTCATGGGCCTCACCAATTCCCATTTGAGGCTTATTTCACACAGCCTGAATCTGGTGATTGCGGCCAAATTCTCCTGCGAGTTTCACCAATAAGAGTTCGAATAGCGGTACTTCGATATCCACTTTGCTACAGCCCGTATCATCGCGTTATGGAGAGTGTGTGAAGCAAAATGGGATATGGCGCAGTGTTTTCCTAGCGGGTGTGATAGTGTGCTGTTATGCCATAAGCGGTCTAAAATGACACATGTATGTCAATTTGCTTTGCAGTGCTAATCTACAGTGCTTTAATCACAACAATGCTATCATCAATCTTTGATTATCTATTACATGTCTGCAGTGTAATTGCAAGGTATGGAAAAGGGAAGGGTCGATGACATGTTGGTCATTGTTGAGTCCTACCCTTATTCTGGTCATCTGCAGAGTCAAAGGAAATCCATGATGCAAGTCGTATTATCAATGCAGAAAGTCTAATGGGACCGAAATCGTTGATCTTTGCACGAAAGCGCTACACACTTGATAACCCCGTATTATGTTCCTCTAATGAAAATTGACTTTCAAGCGCGCCCTGCGGATGCAAATAGCATCCGAGAATTGTAGTGCAATAGAACCAGCAGAGACAATAGACGGTCTGATGAGAATTGGATGCTGCTGTCACAATTACCAACAGATATTAAAGTAATTTCATCTCACCTCTCTCTATTCCTGGTAGACTAAGCATATCTATAAGGAAGCAATCAAAGAAGTACCAAATGAATTTAATTGCGTATTGAGTGTCCTTTCTAGTAACTACATTTGCATCAACTAGAGATTTTGCCATTTTTGTTCTGCCATGCTCTGGCATATCTTTAATCATTCGTAACACAAACAAACGCTATTCAAGCTATTTATCTTTTCATAAATGAATATAGAACGCGTTCTATACAAAAAAAAGCTGAAAGGACAGAAATTCGACCATAGTGTCTCTGGGGACAAGACAGAGAATTCACCGTGCTCAAGGTCTTTTACACGCTAATTTACATGCCAATCTAGCTTAGGTGCTGGTTTGAAAACCCAATATCATGGTGCTTAAAGTTTCCTATTCTGGAAATCGCCAACAAAGTATCCTATAGCCAATGATTAATCCTATATTGCGAGAAATGACCGGTTTAATCCCTTTACGTGTCTTGAATGTAGAGAAGGTAGACATACTTCAAAACGTACATTGTGAAAGAAACGTACCACTGTGACAGTAACTGTAGATGCACTTACTTGAAAGCATAAACTTTTACCATGTTCATCGAACGTGAACAGCAAGCATATATAACATTGGCTTGCCTTACAAATATCACGCGGGGCTCTAGTGGGAGGGAGATTGTTACAGGCTTTTAAACCTCGGCTGCGTTGAGGCACCACGTTGCGACCTCGAGCCTTCAAGTCGTAGATTAATAGAGTGATAAAGACCTGAAAAGCTTCTCTGGTCACTTTTCTCTGTATCTAAGCTTATCATAACCCGTAAAGGTCCCTGCCAAAATGGAGCGCAGCCGTAATGCAGCTTCTCCCATGAATAAGGAACACCTGTGTGAAAATGGAAGAAATCCGTAAGTGCGAATAGCTGTCATCTGGGCTTATCTATAAAGGACGATAGACCCGCCATGCGGTCGCCACCTCATACACTTGGATACTGCGCGGTATATTGGTGCGATGGATTTAGACGTGAGGCATGGTGAAAATAATTATTCAAAACCTGTACACCAAATATACGCCCGACACTTCGAATTGCTCTGACATCCACGGTCTGTAAATCATATCAAACAGTTGCGCACTGGTGTCCTTTTGGTGGAATTCGTGGTAAATATATATGCTTTTGCTTTCCATTGTATTTGCTTTTAGCAAAACTCTATAGGAGGTGATGTGTCAAATATGCAAAGCAACAAATGCACAAATGATCACCGCAAAGGCCAAATTATATGATCTTTCTCACAACTTACCTTGTTGGAGGGGCCAGGTGATCCATCAGTCACCATAGTAGTGCGCCTCTAAAACGTATTGTGCACAGCAGTGTTACTGTTATAACAGTTTTCCTAAATCCAGATGGATACACCTTAATGTGCACGTTCCTGCTGTTTTCACGATGCTTATTTCATACCTGCGGCATTGTGTTATCGTTTGCACTGCTCTCGTGTGATGATAGAATAACTAGTGACCACAGGGGGTACATTTATGAGTCGTTAAGATCAAGCGTACCTCATATTTCTCAGTTTCCCACCACTAGATATCCTTATGGGTCGTAAATGCTCGATATTAAATGTTTCCTGGTCTCCGCCAGGGACAGAAAATAGACACACAAACACAAAGTCCCCACAAACGACCACTGCAATAAGGTGGTGTAAGATGCCGTATCAGACACGTCGGCGCCAGCGTTTATGATAACAACACCGGCATACGCGTCGCCTACTCTCCAGCGAAGGTCTCCAAACTTATAGACTTGCATGCCGGGTAGGAAACTTAGTTAGAGAGGAGGTAAAGGTTAGGACCTAGGGGGGATCCCGTGGAAGATACCAGGTGACCTCAATGACCAAGTGGTAATGCCCAGGTCGATGGGCAGACGATGGGTGGAATTATATCTGATATTACTCAATAGGTTGCTTTGCATGTGAGCTTGCGTCTGGATGTGACCTGATCATCCATTACATCGAAAGCCCATTACCAGTTGACACCAACTGACGGGAGGAATCTGAGGAACTAAAGTAATTTCTGTGAAAGATTGGGCATATCTTGAAAGTTTGGCGGTTAATAACTTGGGAAGATACTTGATAATTTGTTAATCTACAGCTTGTGGCGTACAGAGACATACGTGGAATGCAAAATTGCGTACTGACGGACAGCGACCTTTCCATGCCTGTATTCTCTATGTAAAATGGTGTGCTGGTAGCACCATACCACGAAGATCTACGTCAAGATAAGAAAACTTTCCTACACAGTTTTTCAAACTAAAAGCTGGAACAAACGAAGAAACATCGATCACCAGGGAGACGGATGTCTGGCCCCCGTCTAAGATATAATCTTCTGTTGTTCCACTGAACGTCATGTTCAAAAGGTATTCTAGAAGCAACTTAAGATGTGAGACATGTTGGCTGGACAATGTGAGTTCTAGAGCCAATAGAAGATTGTATCCCATATCTCTAAAGGTAGTCTTTGTGTTATTACAGTCTTCATTTTACAGGTTTTTATTTCGTTTTGAACTGAAGTGCCAATATAAGCTTTGTTTCCTTTTCTCCTGAGTCTTTTCAACACTATTACTTTCCGTGGTGGTAGTTTTAATATAGTAGTACTAGTACACATGTAGTATTCTTCCTTACATCCACTAAAAAGAACAACGAGCTTGCTAAAAGCTTTAAGGCTGAGTTATACAGCTTGGAAATTTCGTGAATTGTAGATAAATATCATGCACAATTAGAATCGGTTCATTGATACACCTTTAAGGTAGTGTGAACCCACTTTGTTCACAGCTGATTTTCAAACTCAGTTAAAGCGGCATTAAATTACTTAATGGCTTCAGACCTTTCCAAATGGACAATATTGGCGTAAAAAAACTAATGAGAAACTACGAGGAGTACCATTGAACTTGAAGCCCAAACAGATCGAGGCAAATTCTGTTGGATTATCACTTTAGACAGGCCATCGATCAACTGGGGCCCTTAACTGTAGTCTATTCTTCTGCTTAAGTGCGTCTAATAACCAGCTTACGCGGATAGGCAGTGCTCGGCGGCTATGCTTACTCATGTTCGAGATGCTTTGCCTGCTTGAGGTCACGGACCAGCTTTGTATTTCAGACACAGCAGCCGTTCTCGGTACAGACGTTTTCGTTGACAGTGTTGAAGTGTTTTTTCTACTCATGAAAACTATTTTTTGTTTTTATATTTTTTGTCGTCAAAGACGAGTTCCTAGATATCTATAGCTACACGTACAAGAAATATCATTACTCAGCACTACCAGCCACGGTGCTCTGACTGAATTATGCAGCGGGGCAGCGATATATCACTTGTGGAAAATTACAGTTGAATAAGGCCAGAGGAAATGGTCGTAATTTTTCATGCCTTCTATGCCACATTGTCCCACATGGGTAGTCCATGTCCCAATACATAAAACGTATCTTAAATATTTTACATTCAGATATAGTTAGATATACAGATGTAAAGAGTTGCTTCTATGCACGGGGCACTAAAATAGAATATAAACAGCATCTAAGATGACAGAGGGTCAAGGGCCACAGTACATATTTAGCATGTGAGTGGATCGAAATCACTCAGGTATGAGAGGATTATAGTTGATGTGTCTCATTTCCCTGCGATCGTTATTATTACAAAGGAGACACCATTAGCAAGACTTTCTCTAAGCGCCGTACCAACGGCTTTGATCTCATCTCAATTGCTCAGTATTTCCCCATGGGCAGCGGAATGTGGAATGGCAGGAACACTCTGTCGCCGATGTAGCTAACTGAGATCATATGTGGATCAGCTGTAATACCATCACTCCGTTTCACTAGTCTTCTGTCTGTAATTTACGGCGAGTCAGCAACGCCTGTCCTCGAACACCAAGGACACCCTTCCCCCAGATAGGTCAGTGATTTGGTTTTCTGCTCATTGTGCTGTGTAAGCGAAACGTGCAGTTGCGTTGGTGTACCATGGGGACATTCTAGGTCTGTGCTATTTTCCGCGGAGTGTGCACCGTTCAGTTCTCTATTTGATGTAATCTCACGACCACTCGAGTTTGTCCCTCTCCCTCTCAGGTTATATACCAGATAAAGGCACCGCCTTCTCAGCAGTAGCATGTATATTCACCACCACGATTCGCAGTTTATAATCCCCTGCTCCAATAGTCAGATGTAGTTTGAAAACACCGTGTCTGGTGGCATCACAGACTTTTCTGTCCTCCTGTATTCTTATTTTCTTCCTAGCGTCAAGATGGCTGAATGTTGGTAATGTTGGGAGTCCTCGCTAGAGCGTTTGCCACGGATCCCCTCGGTTCATGTGTTTGGGAGGCTCTAGTACCAGAAGATGCTTCAAGATCAATCTAAGTAAAGTTTCGCGGCGGCAATTTACCTCGATTGATTTTGGTTCATGGTCGGTCACACTGGTAATTTGTTTATCTTCACACCGGGTTTTCCTTCAACAGAGTAAAATGTATTTGACGGTGCTGTATGAGAGGGTCACACTTATTGACTAATTTGGCGAGAAATCAATTTAAGGTCTTCATGATTTATCACCCAATCAACTAATCAAGAAAATTACTCAATATCATCGCAACAAAGGATCTCAAGAAAAGGCCATCTGTTCCATAGTAGACAGGAACGTAATTCGTCTGAAGTGTTTTATCAGACAGATCTAAGCTCGTGATCAAAAGTTTATTGCTGTGTTTGCATTTTTAGTAAAATAGCGCTGGTGAAACAATTTTGTTGAACGTACATGTTCTTGACAGGCACCTTAATGAAAAAAGTTGAAAACTATTGACGCTTGAAGCAATATTGTCTGTAGGTGTTGGATCTGTGGTAAATGCTGTCATGATAAAATGAGAATCCAATCAGGCTGAATAGCCACGAGTGCTGATACGTGGAAGAAATTCAAGAACGAGATTAGTACCTGGCATTTGTTAATTCATCAAGACGTACTATTTCCGACCAGGTAATGATATACATACAGCCTTAATTTTATTAAGGGAAAAGCTCGTATGACGAGGCATCACCTTTCATTGGCATCGTGCGGCGCATGGGTAAGGCGATTGGCCCTGACCCAAGACGTAACGGCTTCCCTTAGGGAAGGCGATTGACATGACTTTCCTCACTTCACTCAGGTGAAAATGAGTGCCTAGCTTCGAGAAATGGAGGTCTTGTGTTTGAGGAGAGCCACATCTTGATCACTTAAAAGATCCCACTACACATATAAAAAAAGTAGGGGTCCTTCCCGACGTGAATGGTTAAAACTCTACAGTCACATGGCCGCACCTGGGGCAATTACTGTCGTATTGAGGTCACCTGATTGGCGCCGAATGGCAGCTCGCTCCAGACATTTGCAATTTATCTTCACCTATTGTAAGCTCCTAGCAATTCAGCCCCTGGTTGCGAAGAGACAATACTCGGCCCACCCAATAAATATAACATAAATTTTAGTTACATGCCAAAAGGTCAAACAATAAGGTTTAAAAAGACATGCATTGTCATTGTCTATAAGCATACTTGTTATAATTCCTAGCTCACATTATAGCAATGTATTGCTATAGAAAATTTGAAATTGCCTCTAGCATATTATAAAGATAGAAGGTTGTTTGCATATCTGAAGCGAATGGCTACCGATGGTATCTCTTAAACCTCTGAAATGATGAATCTTGTTTAAAATATGCTTCATCGTGCAAATACAACACTATAATAGCAACTGAGTAATGTTTACCAATTGACCATAGCGGTAGTATTCTAGCATTGCCATTGGGCGGACTAAGCAATGATACGGTGGCCTGTTTGTCAGAGCATTGATCCTGTGGTTCTCCTTGATTGTTTCTCCAAGTGACCTGGATCTTCTCATAACGATTGTTGGTTTCTTGTGTCCTCCGCATACGTTTGTATCGATCTAGAAGTTGGCACTTTCCTCGGTTCTCTCATCAGATATTCATCATGGCTATAGGTGGCCAGCACAGCCTTTGTTCTAGTTTTAACTTAAAAGGAATGGTGCGCTCTTTTTTCTTTCACTGGATTCAGCGAGCCACTATTTTCGGTGATCTTCTAAGTCCATGGCATTAGTAAGATCACACAGCAATTTTACAATTACCGTAAGGTTTTTGCATCTATCAAGTTTTGTCACATTATTTTCTTCCAGTCATCGTCAATGTTCTGTTTAAAGACCGTATGTTATGAAACTCGAAGTCAATTCTATCAAATTTTCTATCAAAACGTGTAATTTCTTCCTTTTTTGATTAGGCTGGGTATGTAATTTTTAACATCATACGAAAAGCTTTGTCACATTGGCTGTAGTAGAGAAACGTTTTTATCTGAAGACCTAATTATGTCTCTTTGACATCTGAATGCTCTTAAGTACCAAATATTGCTGTGTGAAATTGTTTAAACATCTCGTCAAAAGAAATGTGAATGGTTCTGGATATTTCGATCATTTCATCAAAGGGATTTCGCAAACCATTATCATATAGTGGCCATTTATTTCTTCGAGCTGCGTATACACAGAGAGGCAAATTGACGAAGGATTGATTACAGAATTAGATGGGGAATGCTAAATCTAAAAGCAATGGACCCTGTACAGACGAGGTATGTGCACTAGAATTAAATTTTCATACCCATTACGTCTTACCAGTCGTTATGATACGCCACCCAGTTGGCGAATCCAATCATTTGATAGACGTGCGTTTAGTGGATCCAATGCTTTCCCGTGTCAAGATAACGTTATATCCACTTATCGGATAAAATTCAAATCCCATGGCTATTGTAACCGTTTCTAGCACTAATGTACATCGACAGGGGCTTGTGATTTTAAGACCTGTACCAACTGACATAAACCATCTGGGGAAATAGAGCGAATATTTCCATCGCAGCTAACGTGCCCAAAGCACAGAACCCAATTTGAGGCTCCATTAATTTTGTTTATCTTTTAACATCACGTACCAAACGGCAATTCGATGAAACCGTTGCACCATTTCTTTTATGCAACATCTATCGAACTGCCACCACTTCATCTCTCGACCTTTGACGTAGCCATTTACCACAGCCACCTGATTGGCCAGGATCGAACGTTTCAAACAAACGACTGCAATCGCGTTTGATCTTGATCGTTAAAAATGTTAATTCGTTCCAATTTGTCGATTTTTACATCCAAATTTCACGACATTACAGTGATATTGTTATCTTTTCTTCTGCCTTGTTATTTCTCAAGCATGAACGGTTAGGTGTTAAAATAGCATATATGTGCATTTCATGGTCCTTTCGTCTAAACTGGGGATGTGTGTGCCAATAAATTTGTCAACAGATTTGCCACACGCTATATGTCAATACAATGTAGATCTAGATTAGACTAATCTATAGGCCCATGCACAGAAGGCAATCTTTCATCACATAAAAGCACGTGCTGCATTCTGTACTTTGTCTTTGAATGATTGATCGATGCAGCAGATTCAGACAGAATTGACATGGTATGAAAAATATACCGATTCTGAACCTCTGAAAGGGACATCGTTTTCGTCCAAAATATCTAGTAATTAGGTCATGATAGTAGGATATACGCGTGGATTATCATTTTTCTAAACAGGAATTATCGATGTAGGCTGATAGATTTTGATAGAGTTTCGCCAGTCATCATTGTATACGTATCTATAATCTAACACTCGGGAGACTGTGATAACCTTTACAAAATGTGCCGAAATTCCCCTGCTTGTATTCAACACTATATAGTATTTTTGGTATGTGCGTGGGTATCAGTGATTGAATTTATCCCTTTTTCAACGTCATTTCTGGTATAAAAAAACATCCAGGTTTATTTTTAGCACATTAGAGCTAAGTACATTTGTACTTTCGGCAGCTGGATGGTCGAATGAAAGTGTGGGCTAAGGAGGTGACATGCGCAAAGAGAACGCCACTCTTACTGAACTGTGCTTGGTATTGGAGGCAATGTCACTGTGTTGGGTGGTATAACCGCCAAAGGCAAAAACAAGGTTTCTCATTATCTTAGCTATTCAATATGGGACCGAATGCCGGTTTGCAAGATTGCAACGTCAGTCTACATAGAGCAATAAACATTACTTCCTCCAGGATGCCGGAGTACATTCTTAGGATGGAATGGCCTTCCAACAGCCTATAGCTAGCACTCGACTGAGTACCTCTTGGGTCAAATCGTTCGCTTGGCTAAAGAGTAACAGTGACTCCGATTAATGTGGGATGTTTCATATGATCGTATAAAATCAATAGAATAAGCTGAATAGAATGTTGGCTTCAGTAGGGCAATTTCAGCGCTTTATTTTTGTACCCCCCTCACATAAGCAGGCCTGGTGCTCATATAAGGAATTCACAGTCATAATGGGTTGGATATCACAGGAAAGGAAATCGTCTAGCTTTCTGATAATGTATATGATAGGCTGAAATGATATATTATAAACCAAAGTTAAGATCACAACTTTTTTTATAGAACAGGGCTTCCAAGTATTTACCCTACTTGTGCCAGTCTCCCAACATTGTTAACAGGGATCTTTGATTTCATATCCGGATTCTTTCTTAACTCTTACTGCTTAGATGCAGGCTTTTGTTTTATGATATTATGATACCAAAAATGTGTCGCAGTTATTGACTTAACACAGCATCGCCATTGCCTGCATCATGTACAGATGAATTAGTCCTTGAATTATGATCCATGTATGTGTATTTTAGTCAAAGAAAAATTGATTATGGTAGAAGATCTTAACTCACAGGTACCAGGCTTGCGCTTAGACAATTTAACTTCGCAAAAACGTACTTTAAATGAGCAGATCCATCGTTACAGGTAGGAGGCTGATAAAGCTATTGACATGTATGAGATCACAAGACACCAACTATCTTCGCACCAAGAGCGACACAATGAGATGCGACCGAATGTGAAAAGCTAAGCCAATGTATGAAATTTCCATTCCCTGCTTCATCAGGTCCATTTGCAGTGTGATAACTTGTGAGCTAAAAAACGCACCTAAGTTAGCTGTGTCTCAAAGTGGCAATAATGTTGCATCTACCTGTTAAGGCGTATATGACTTTATATAGAGTTCGTGACAAAGTGACCTTTGCGATTCTTGCAACAGGTTTTACCTCCCCTGTCTTAGCTAGTGCCCACTGCTCTGTACATTTGTTCACAGATGAGGTAGCCAGCAATTTAGATAAATGTACCTTAAAGTTTATACCCTTAAACTTTGCCTTGATAGCAATGGATCGTCGAATTGTTACGTTTGAAGCCTGGAAATTGTGGGTTAAGTCTATCTCTTCAATTGAACTGTGCAGTCACCCAAGCCATATTCATATGGCCTATTTTTAGAATGATGTTGAATGGTACACATTATCATTCACTATCGTACATCGCAGAACGTCTTTTACTCTTAGAAATCCTATCGGGAAAAAGCCTTAATAGTGTAATGGGGATTGCAGTCGGAAATATCCAATGGAGTTCCAGGTCTGATTGCAGAGAAAATGAAAGGTCAATGTAGCTTTCCCTCGATTACATTGTCGCGATATCCATTCCCCACGGCTTACCGATATGTAAGGCCCTCATTCCCCCAGACGGCGACCACGCTGCCACCTCGTGTAGATCTTGAATCCAGAACTGGAACATCAGATAAAATGTAGAAGTATGTCAAGACAGCAACACACATCATGTGTAAAAAGATTCGTATTTCTCTGTATAAATGATAAAATGTGTTAAATCGCTCGGTCGTAGCGTGGTCGTATCAAGGTCGCAGCCCTAGCGGACCGTGTCCATGTTGAGGTTAAGGTTGTTTGGACTCGAGCTGATTTTTGAAATGCACCTTGATGTGGGTACCACTTACAGTCATCGGCAATAAGGGATAGACTTGCGCGCAGTAATGTAGTAGAAGATGAATTACTTCATCAATGGGCAGCACACATGTATACAATATGCAGCAGAGTGACTTCATCTTCGCAGTATTCGATGGAGATTGTAAAAGGCACCATTCGGTTTATGTATACTTTGAAATTAGCAGTAACCATTTTGATGATTGCTTTAACGTAAAAGGTGCTTCTTTGAGCATTTGGCTGATTCTGGGTTTTCATGCAGCGATGTGTAATGACTGTGATTAAGCCTCATTGAAAAAATGTATGTTAGGCGATGAAGATAGAGGCCTTCCATCACACACTTCAGTGGGATACACAGAGCTCATTTCTACCCATGGATCACTAATGGAACAGAAATAGTCACTTACACTTGAGGAGAAACGTTTAATCATGGGATTGTAGGCTTTACAGATTGGCACTGACTCGAGCGAAGTTTTGATGGAATTTAAGTCCCCGCGTGAAGTTAATTCCGACTCGGAGCTAGGATTATGAGCAGTCGTCTCCGACGTGTAATAGACTGTGCCGCACTCTTTAATTGGGGAGCCCCTGCAAGGCGCAACGATAATATGTGAGGAAAGTCCCATGGTAGCAGCTGTATTCCACCTTGTAAGTGTTGAAACGTATTGGAACAGAGCTTGACGATGATATAACAGTACAGTCATAGTATGTGGGGAAGGACAACGTCACGCCAACCGTTCACACTTACGCCACATCTTCAGAAAAGACGTTGGAGCCGCATGTTCCCCGTTTAGGAACTTTATTCGAACCGACACACGAC
>NC_049986.1:17118685-17142673 GCF_000003815.2 Branchiostoma floridae | reverse complement strand
TTGTGTGTCGGTTCGAATAAAGTTCCTAAACGGGGAACATGCGGCTCCAGCGTCTTTTCTGAAGATGTGGCGTAAGTGTGAACGGTTGGGTTGAGGTTGTCCTTCCCCACATACTATAACAGTACAGTCATGTTCGATGAACATTTACATGCTCTGAGACGAAATTCTCTTATACGTTAATGCAGAAATATTCCATTCACATCATTTATTAATCTTTCATACATCTTTATTTGACATGTAATTTGTAAAAGATATGTCTCTCTTCAATGTTGCAAGCCAATGCCAATGTTTACGGTACGAATTGTGGAACTAACGGGTTTAAAGCAATAGATGATCAGGAAGACTAGAAACCCCAGGTCGGGCCCCTACCTCTCCAAACGTGATGCCAAATAATTCTAAGTATTGATGAAGCTTGATGAAACATGCTAATCACGAAACAATCATGCACAATAGACAAACTCTGATTAATCAAACTTCGGTCAAATTAAAAATGTTATATAGATATATAACTGTGCTTATGATGACTTTGTATTCACCATGCATATTCAAAACGGGGATTCATTAAAGTAACAATGTCGACTTCGTTCACCAGCATAAAGAGAGACAAATAAAGCCTTTAGTCACATAGTTGTTGAACAGTTGATTATTCTGTGTGTTTGTGTAGTGAGATTCCAAATGCATCACTGTACCTCTACACAGAGTAAGAGTGACCCATATTTGGAAATGAAGTGCTCAAGACGTCATGTTTCTCTTCCCTGTGATAGATGTCAAAGACTACAGAAAAGCCCGGGGGTATTCAAGCTGGCAGGAGGCAGATTGCTCGTAGCTTTTATAATTAGTAACGCTGAAAAAATCAAATCGTAACAGCGTCGCCCGGGGGGTTCATGAAACCGGTATCTACATGATATTGTAAATTAACTGGTAATCCGATGAAAAATTGTTCCGAGTTGTGAACAATCCCATTTAGACGTCGGGTGCAAACTAGCAGTATAACTGAACAAAGACATATCATTAATATTAGTCATGTTAATCTCCCTTAAATATGCTAGTGCCTGCCACTCTGAGGTTCCTGAGGTCATAACTCTGAAATTTGAATAAAAGAGGTGAGGTAAGCGTATCAGTCATACCTCGTGAGGAGCACACAAGAGAAATCGTTTTTAAACCCCCTCGTTGTGCCAGAATGTATTGTACAGTAACGAAAATAGCCCGGAGGTTTACAGTGCACGGCGAAACGGAATTTTGCCACTACTTATCTTGTTGAGATAAGGGCACAATCCCGGCAGAAGCGTTGGAGCACGGGACCTGGTAGAGACGATAACACGTGAGCTGTGCAGATAGGATCTTCCCTGACACAAAACACACGTTTACCTGCTCACTCCGTATGGCACAGATAACTGGCACCTGCTACAATTCGTTTGGAAATTTTCTAGCATCGATTTTCCTTTGTGAAGGAAGTGCAAAGATGGGGAGGGATGCTCTGATAGTAACGATGATGACATCCGGTTAAAGCATATATAGGTCCGCGATATCTCATTACCCCATGCCCGAGATGAGCTTGAACTTTGCCATCCTAATCTACAAAATCAGAGAATAGGCAGTCGACTCAGCTAGTGCTGCTTACCTCTTCTTCTGTACTGCCTAGCCCTTTTGCAGAGGTTAGCGGCAGAACGGCAGTTGCTGTTACTTTCATTCATTAACTCATAAACAATTGAAATATAGAAGTTAATAGAAACTAGAAAGGCCGACATTTGCTTAAGAGCAAATACAGCATATTTCAGCCATACCCCTTCCCACGCAACATTGGACTGTTCCAAATCACCCCTGCGCAAAAATGGAACATCCTCTTAACAGTACATTATCCCCCAAAGTGGACTGGTATTGTGAATTGATTCCAGGTAAAAACAGAGCTTGCTTCTATTTTTCAGAAAATGACAATAATCACACCTTCCATTCAGAAAATTTTTATCATGACTGAAAATTGTTGAATGACTTCATGTAATGTCATTAACAATTTTCAGTACGATAAGTAGGTGTAAGTTTAAAAAAGTATAAGCTCCTTGTGATGTGGGTACGTTTATTATTGCAGTGAACGTTTTTTATTCAAGTAGGGCATACGATTTAATAATTATCAAGCAGGTGCAGGTACTGTAGGAGCGTTTGTTTTCTTCAAGCTGTAAAACTGTTAAACTGTTTTACTTTGTATGCAATCAGCCATCGAACCTATTCTTATTTTAGTTTAACAACTTCCTGCCAGACCCGGAAGATACGATTGAACCTTGTTCGAGGATTTATTTTCGTCTGTCTGGTCAGTCTGTTCATACCCTGGCGCTGAGAGTGTTTTATTGGTCTGAAACTCTGGCAGTTTAAAGTTACTTACAATTTAAATGTTCAAAGTTTATGTCAAACAACAACAGCACTAGGAAATGTGGCCACTATAGACAGGTGGTCACTATAGAGAAAATGCTGATCTATTGACTAGGAGCCATACGTTACACATGATTTCAGTACACTGATATAAATCATATAAGATGTACAATTAAGTTCAAATAATTCTGAAGAGAAATATTGATGAGAAAATAATCATTCTCGCCACTGTCTAACTTATAATTACGTATCAAAACTAAACGCAGATTTTCTAACTAACGCACCTTTCGCCGACTTCATCAAAGGACCGCCGGCTATCAATCAAACACGGCTGTTGATTAGACTTAGAGTTTCAAACAGTCATGTGCTGTGTGCCAGTTGACAGCGAACTTCATGCTACGTGATGTTTTACATTGCTTGGACCTTCTTTCCTACAGCAGTGCTTCTACAAAATATTTAGACTGTAACACTGAGTCCCACATGTTTTATAGAATAGAATTTGACGCAGAACAGCGTTTTTTGCTGGGTATTTTTCTTGAAACATGTCCGTGGGAATATCAGCGAGGCGGCGACGTAGGGATATCAGACCGTCAACAAAAGTCGCACGGCGGCTAACGGCGCAGCGAAGATACTAGCGCTATAAATAAGCGCTTCAACTAAGGATGGCAACCCGTACAATATTTTTGTATACTGTTGAGCTAAGTAAAGTTTGTTGTTTATGAGGTTTTAGTTGTCTTTGAAGCTTTGACCCAAAATATTTTAAAGTCAAACTGCTGAAGAGAAGTAAGTGACTGCTACGATTATCGTATATATGGCCCTAAAAAAACTGATAAAAGAAGCCTTCTCAATAGTCTAAAATGCAAGAGCTTCCGGGGGGGCTTCGCCCACCTGGGCCCCCCCACAGTGGCCCTGCCCCTGGACCCCGCCAGGGACATTCGGCGGCCCCCGGACCCATGTCCGACGCTTTGAAAAAATCCTGGCGAGAAGTCTGTACGGCCTGAGTCTTCAAGTTAACGTATTGTGTGGTCCCGCTTATGAATATTAATTAGCCTTCGCTGTCCTCTTCGCTGATTGGCTGAACCATTAATTGAATTAACTCTTCCTGCCGGCTAGACGCAGGTGCAGATGTCGGCTCTGTGGGGTGAACGTCCGAAAGGTCATGGCATGGAGAACGAAAGAAAACCAATTTCCCCTAAAAAAAGTGCTGTAATTAAGCCTTTTACGGTACTTTATGCCAAAAATTAACAACAGTCGCACGGAGCTAACAGCGCAGCGAAAATACCATCGCTAGCGTTTCAACTTCGGATAACAAGTTATAAGTACTGTTGAACTCAGTAACGTTTAAGTTTGTTTTTAGTTGCCTTTGACGGTTTGACCTGAAATAGTGTTACGCTAAACTCCTGAAGAGAAGTTAAGTGACTACTGCGATTATCATAGATATGCCCCTAAGAACTGATACAATATAAAGCCTTCTGAATAGTCTAAAATGCGAGAGCCTTAGGCGGGCTTCGCTCCCCCTGGCGGGAACACTGCTATATACGGGATCATGAGGCCCCGCTTATGAATATTAATTAGCCTTTGGCCTCCTCTTCGCTGATTGGCTAGGTCTTTGATTCAATTAACTCTCCGGCTGACGCGCACAGGTGTGGCTCTGTGTGGGGTCACGGAAGGTCACGTCAGGAGGCCAAGAGAAAACAAATTTTCCCTCAGAAAAGTGCCAAAATTAATCATTTTAAAGTTGTTTATGTCAAAAATTTTACTTGAATCTTGTTACCAAGTATCTAATGCCTATCTATACCAAATTTCAGGTCATTTAATTGTAATACCAGGGTACAGGGGCCAAAAGTGTCCTTTTTTGGTCAAAAATTGGCCAAAAATCGCAAAAATAAGCATTTTGTTGCACTGTACACCAAAAGTGTTATTGAATTTATATGAAGGGATTATCAAGGCACATCTGTGTCAAATTTCAGCTCATTCGGTTGCAATACCAAGGTACAGGAGCCAAAAGTGTCCTTTTTTGGTCAAAAATTGGTCAAAAAATCGCAAAAATAAGCATTTTGTTGTACTGTACACCAAAAGTGTTATTGAATTTATATGGGGGCATTATCAAGGCACATCTCTGTCAAATTTCAGCTCATTTGGTTGTAATACCAGGGTACAGGGGCCAAAAGTGTCCTTTTTTGGTCAAAAATTGGTCAAAAAATCGCAAAAATAAGCATTTTGTTGTACTGTACACCAAAAGTGTTATTGAATTTATATGGGGGCATTATCAAGGCACATCTCTGTCAAATTTCAGCTCATTTGGTTGTAATACCAGGGTACAGGGGCCAAAATATACAGTTTTGGTCTAAAATTGACCAAAAAATCTCAATAAAATCATTTTAGAGGCAGATATGAAAAAAAAACTGAGAAAAAAGCATCAAGGTATTGGCCCATTCTACCCCTGTGGCAAATTTCAGGTCATTCGGTCCAGGAACGGTGGAGATGAATCACTTTGAAGATTTGACAGGAGAAAGAAGAAGAAGAAGAAGAAGAAGAAGAAAGAAGAAACATTACGAATACAATATATTTCACCATACTATGTATGGCTGAAATATAAATAGTTCTGTATGTATGTAGTAGAGTTTAGCACATTAAGTTATATGTCAGCATACTAGTAGCACGCTTCATTTACTCTAATATAATTAGCCCTTCAGCTTTGTAAGGTTATTGCAAACTGCGTTGTCATGGGTTTCCCCCATGTCGTCAAATATTAGGTTCCTTTATGAAGCCCTTGCAACTGGTAATGGAACCAGCCTGTACCTGCATGTTTGTATGTTAACCACGTATTTCCCATGTTATTGTCTCACGGTTGCCTCGAGTTATTGTCCTGTCCTCCTCTTCACTTTTCTTTCTTTTTCTTTCTTCTATACATATTTGGAGAGAGGGGGGAACTATTCACCCATCTCATAACTTAGTATGATCTCCACGAAATATTTCCAGAAAGAGGGTAAAGAGTAGAAGGGGAATGACACAGAGGAGGAAACTAGCAATATATCAGGACGGTTAGGGTGGATGCCATGCCCCTTATAACAGTCACCGTATGTATCAAAGGTTTTTCAAACACATTTTAATGTTAAGTACAGTCATGCTTTCTGTATGGATTTGTTAGTGGGTACTGTCCTTAACACGTGTTCATCAGCAAAGTCCAGGAATTCAATTAGAGAGTAAAGTAAAACGCCCTGCCAGACATGAAAGCTACATAATGCATTATGATCACGTTCATCCTCCGCCGCCAAGTGATTTTAAACGTATCTATATGTCGTGACTAATATCCAGGGGTCACAAATGGAAGAGCGGCATCATTACTTCTTTAAACACTCGTAATGACGAACGTGTCTGCTTTTCCCGCCCGTGAATTGTGTCTGTTGACTGAGATGAAAGTATTCTAGAACAAATGGAGATTTTTCTGTTTCCAAATCAGAGGAAATGATGAGACAGAGAGGAATCCCGCGTGACACATTAGGAGGAGCGGAGGTTTTGTGGCATGGATCTCATGAGGTGGCAATCTGATGGAGGGTATACCCTCATGCATTCTTATAGGCTTGCCCCAACATCTGTCACTATGACGCTTCATAGGTTTATGCCTTGGTGGCTGTGCCAAAACCCGAGTCGTGCCTGTCATGCACTGATATGCTAATTTTTTCGTCGGAAATAAAGGGGGAACGCTCACTTAAGCTCCAAGTACCTCTCATGCAATAATAGACTTATGTCTTAAAATAAACAGACGAAAACGCTCACTTATGATGTTATTATAATATTGAGCTGAAGTTAACATTTGAATATTGTATTTCATGAATTTATTACCTATTCAGAATCTTTGTTGAAAACGCAATCAGCGCACGACACATTCGCTTGTCGTAAGGCCTCCTTTCCACTAGACGGCGATCGCGCTGCGCTATCACTGCGACCTAAATAGGATATGTGTAACCTTCCATTCCATACTGGGTATATCATACAAAATGTAAAAGTATGACTAGGAAGACAACAAAATACACATAGCGTAAAAATTTGTTTTTTTTTCCGGCAAAATTCGTTCATCTGTCAAATTTGAGGTCGCAGATAGAGCGCGGTGAGAGCGCCGTCTTAGTGGAAAGGGGGTATAACGAAGGGCCGGCGGCTACCATCAGGATTACGTCGCCAACAGCACACATGATGAGATTAACGGTACCGTAACACGTCTGAAGCTGTTCCCTCTGACCAATTGCCAAGTGATCGTGTTAGGGAACAGATTTTCCACTTAGTCCAAGAGCTGTAATTGAACAATGAAGTTGTTTGCTACCATCTAAGGGAAACATAGTGAAGAAATGTGCGCGGCCGATTCTTTCCAGTATGTTCAACATAACACAATTGCAATTCCGACTGGAGTGGATACCATACATTTTTTTGTAATCTTACCTTCAATCTTTGTAATCTTACCATGTAAAATCATGTAATCATTATACACTTAAAAAACAGGTAACAGTTCACTAGTTGAAGTGTTGTTGTTTCAGCATCTTCCCCCATGTCGGGGTGTTATGTACAGCAACTGAAGATTATGTTGCTGGCAATATAAAGGCGTTATGTATTGCTCTACGAAGTGTATCTTGCCTTGAGGATGAGCATTAACATGCAGCCTTATTACTTTGATAATTATGATGTTGATAGATGGCACTTTGATAACATTCATATTTCTTTGATCCTAAAATGCGCAGAAAAGTATAAATGTTTGGATCCTTTTGGCAAATCTTCATCTCTGTGAGTCAATGATTTATCTTGTTGTAGATGACAAGAAAGGTAGCCATTTAAATCATTCTTATATTCCCCGCAAATATTAGCGCTAATAGAATCATATTGAGAAAGGAAACTGAAGGTAATGCTTATTTAAGTGGCTCATCAGTCATACTGCTCGCTGAGTAGCCTATCCCTGTTCTTTCCGGACTGATGCAGAATTACCCAAATCGATGTTTCCCAATTAATGATGTACCAGATAATATTGATAGCGCAACCCTACAGTTAAAACAGCTATGATGGCATCAAGTTTTATTTGATGTATTCTATCAGAGTGAAGCTGACAGTCCCGGCTTAAGCTAATTCAGCCTGGAGCGAGCCACAGGAGGGCGAGAACACATCAAGGCGTATTGATTGGAAAGAAATAATAAAACTGGCTTCTCATCAAAAACTGTAGCAGTCATTCATCTTGATTAGATGGCAAGGGATTTTCAGAATAAAGTATCATTATCTATTAACTCTTCGGTCTGTGTTTTTATATCGCAGCGTAATCTGTTCATCTTTTATCAGAGACTATTGAGACCAATGAATAAATCATTTGCCTTATTTCTGCTTCCAGATTCAACCTAGATCTGATGAGCCGTAAGCGCCGGAACGAGCAGAAGACGAGCACCTACCGACCACGTGACCGTTTGATATCTCTTGGGTGCCAGGCTATAACGAGGTGATCGTTAACCAGGGATCTCTAAATTATTAACCACTTACAGTTTACACCGAACTAGGCATAACCAAGCCCGTCTCAGGGAGACCATTCAAACCTTGCCGTAAACGGATTTTATAGGCTTCACACGGACCAGAGCCCGTTGATTGGGTACTTCCCGCACACACACGAGATGAGGCTGGGTTAAGAAGTCGCGAAACTTGTGGGCTATAAAACCTACCTGGTGTCTCAGCAAGGGGCCGATGTATTGTGAGGTATCTGCCCTGGCAAGGTTTTCGACGAACTGAACTCAGTGAAGATTTGATATGCGCGGCGGTGGTCAATAGCACTCAGGGGAGGGAACGATATCACCCACGGAGCCACCATAATAGTTTCACACACAGGAGATGCTGGTGATCGGGCCTGGACTGAATTCTTCTGCATACATTTGAACGGTCTGGAATCAGGTTGAAGAAGACCAATCACAGCTTGAGATGGCTAAACCTGTTTGTCACCAACAAGCTCAATATCATCGGTTGGCTCGACTATTGGCTCAAATGGATTTTTCATCGTGAGGGAAATGGGGTCACAGACTTCATCTTATATTGGAAAACAGGCCAGGATTGGGACCCAAGCCACCTTCAATGAATCTTTTCTAATTTCTTTCACTGACAGCAGACTTTAGAAGCAGATCGATTTTTATGCTTCAAGACACGATGAAACACGACTGCAAGCGGCTTCCAACACACGAACAGAATGCAAGTTAGATGATGTTTGTCGTTGTGCCGCCATATTCTAATCCCAAACGACTGTGCAAAGAGAGCGTTTTGCGTAGCAGCATCTCGTGTGATATTAACCGTCCCGTGATTGCCGACATCATCTTTACCCAATACAAAGGGATTGTACGGTAAGAAATAATCGAAGTCTTGCCAATGGATCTTACATCATATCAGCTACCAGCACGATCGAATGTCAAGTCTGCTGCATAATGGATTTCCTTAGAGCGGGCTGGGGACGCTATCCCAGACTTCATTTCCAGGAGTGAAATGGAATGGGCGGCTAGTGGTAAATCTACCCCCATTCTCCTCGGCACCCAGCCTTGCATGATCGGTTGCAGAGGGTTGAGCAAAGGGCTACCTGTTAATTGGTTTTCCCTGGTTCTGCTTGGAAGGAATGAGGTGTAGTCCCGACCTCGCCCACTGGTGACCGGGGCAGGAAACAGAGAGGGAGAAGGACAGAAGGGTCTACCAGCGCGATTCATGTCATTCAAAGGTACGTTGATTGCAAAACTTTAGATCACTGCATTTCGAACGTATCTAATTACAGTGAGAGTCAAGAGATCGCCTCAGATGTGTCTCTGCATCACCTTGTTAGTCTCAGGTCTTACGTCGTTTCACGACATGATTCCTTTGAGGTCAGACCTAGGTTATCCCGTGGGCGGGTATAGTGTAGTACAAAGACTATACACACTGATGGTGCCTAGACATATCTAGAAATATAGATGAAATCCCACTGCCTGCCAGAAATGTATAAAGTAGCCTTTTGGCGAGATTACTTCAGGTGAGAGGTGCAATGTGCATATATAGCACATATGGAGCCGATATGCCGAGGGAATATCAACTAACTGAACTCATCTTGACCACTAATGGAGAAGAACGGGTTAGTCAAAGTTTGTGGTCATGAGGTCGTAAACTCCAAATCAACACCATCAGCAATGGTGGAGAATTTCCAAGTTTAATGCGTTGGTCACGGTAAGCATCGACCTGTAGAGCAGGGATCTCACTATTAATCTTAGTGAGAAAATAGAATTTTACCTCGGGGTTGACATTAAGGAGGGGGTCGCGGTAACGCATCATACGTTTCCTTATGTCTAATACGATATGTCTGCAGCATTCAAATGAGGCCTTGAACCGAGCCACTTGGCAAATTGTGCCAATGCAACGTAAACTTCCTAACCTGGCATAGGATTTATGGTGTACTTCGGTTAAGCTTATATGGTAGAAGGCAGGAGGGTAATTCTGCATGATGTACATGAAAGGATGTTGGTACTACAAGGCACCTGGCTGGGCTCAGTCCAAGATAACCCCGCAGACGAGCTGATAAGGTCTCCATAGGACGCCGAATCAAGTTCAAACGAAGTCTCTACCACAAGATAAGCATATCTGATTGTTTATTCCATTCGCGTATTCCAGCATTACATTAGGGATTAAAATTGCATTTTCATATGCCAAGGTAGCCCAAATTGATTCGGAAATGTTATGTACCTTTTATCATTTACATTCTGTGTGAAATAGGTCAATAACCAAGCACGCCGTGTTCCTATAACGACTGGTCGGTAAGGCTGGACGGCACATATATCAACGGAGCACATTATATACTTCACACTATTGATACATACAGTACAGCAAACACCATAGATACATTCATACACTAAACATGCATCTGATTAAAACATAACAAACATACTGTATATTGCAAACGTAAAAAAATACAGCAATTCCCACTACAATGGCATGAAGCTCTATGCCAATGTAATATGAACACTATTTAACCATGTCAGCCGTGGAACATCATAATAACCCATGAACCGCACGCTGGGGTAACCTTCATCATTATGATTTACGGAGCAGGAAGCTTGCAGAGAAATTAAGAAATGTCTAATCACTATCTTCCATCCGATAATCATCCCATGAATATGGACTTTTTTTGCAAGCATGATTAAAGTATGTAATCGTTTAGGCACTGGCATAGATAAAATTGTTGATAATGATTATTGATCTGATAATTAAAACCTGTCTCATTAACATAAGAAGGGATATAGAAGGCGACAAAAACAGGTGTCGAGATGAAATGAACAACATTTAATAGTCTGTTAGAATGCCGTTTGCCACGGAAGAATACCCACAGGAGCCATCTGTTCCAAGTTAATTTGTGAAAGATTTATTGGCCATTGGATAAAGATGAGGTGAGCCAACGCAAAGCGACATGATTTGTAAGTGTTAACGCACTGTTCTGTGTTTCTGTGTTCTTCCAGGGTGCACCAACATCCCACCAGCGGGCTACCATCCGGATGAGTAAGTGCTACGGACAGGAAGTTCAAGATGACGATTAAGAATCAACGCTGTGGAGATGTTCGAAAGGACCATTACTGACTTTGTTCAAATAGCCAAGACGATTTAAAACGAAGAACATAAACGCAGTAACGACCACGAGAAGCACCTCCAACATATCATCTAGCTTGGTTGTGTTATTGGAAAACCTATTTCTACTCCAATTAAACGACCAAAGGATTTTTCACCCACTCTGTGGATGATGCATCTGAGAGAATGCGTCCATACCTTTGGTGTTTATGATCACACTGATGACTCTGTAAAGTATTCAGACTACGATGCTGTATTGTCCTTATAAGAATGAGGTGGCTTGACCCTGAATAGATCCTGTGAAACTTTCATTCTGAGGCGACGATTTAAACGTCCCCTGGGCTTATTTTTAAGTGGAGAAATCAATAGACTTACCGAAAAAGGAGTGCATCGATATACCGATAGGACGAGCCTGATTGCAGGATCTCCGTGTCAAATGGATTCTTCGCGGTTTTATGACTAGAATGGGGACATGCCGTGTTTAATTGGCACATGGAAAATTTGTTGGACAGCCTTGGCACAGGGGGATGCAACACAGACTTCCAGTGTTATCAGCCAAGTTCCGCTGTGGCAGACATTTTCGGTTCTGCTTTGCGCGATCGGCTGAAAAGCACCTGGCACTAATTACAAATGAACACCGAAACAGTGATAGAAAAAGTATTCTCTCATAGAAACTTGAGGCAGCTGAACTAGTATCATCCAGCTGTTCTATGCGGTGATTCCTTGTGTTTACAAATATTATCAGGACAGTCTGACAAGTATGGCCGCACTAGAACCGGTCTTCCTGGAACTCCTGGTTGTTGCCGTGTTTGGCTGCTTTGTTCCGATGATGTGTGTCACGTGTCCTAAGCAGTGTGACTGCGGACAGTCATTCACTCAAATCAACTGCAGTAGCAGAGGAATAACGGACGTACCAAGAGGAATCTACGAGAACACTTCGGAACTACTCCTGAAGGCAAACGCCATCGAGTCCCTCAAAAGAGACCAGTTTCTCAGATTGCGACAGCTCGAACGTTTGGACCTCAGCGAAAACGCAATCATGACCATCCAAGAAGGAGCATTTAATGGGTTGTATCGATTACAGATACTCAATTTGCGCAGAAATCGCCTGAGAAGTCTACAAGGGGGCATGTTCAGGTATCTTACCAACCTACGGGAGTTGAGACTACAAGGAAATCCGATTATCTGCCTGGAGGCCTACACCTTCTCCCATTTGCCCTCGCTCAGAAAACTGGACTTGCGGGAATTGCGCCAACTCAAAGCGATATCCAGGAATGCATTCAATGGATTGACTGCTCTGGTATCTCTTACCATGTCAGATTCGAACTTACGCCGCTTGCCTTATTTACAACATGTGACTAGTCTTCAGGATCTGGATGTGTCAAGGAACTCAATATCTGTCCTGAATGCAAATAATCTTCAGGGTCTTGTAAAGTTAACGAAACTAGTATTGTCCTATAACCATTTATCCTCTGTGGAGCAGGACTCATTTGACGACCTTTTCAGTTTGTCAGAGTTAGATCTGTCTTACAATAACATTACCAGCTTGCCATTCCGGCTCTTTAGAGATACCTCTTTGGTAAAAGTATCCCTCCAGCGGAATCCGTGGAACTGTACTTGCGTTGTTCATTGGTTAGCAAGATGGCTACAACAACATGTGCGCAACGACACGAGTTTGCTCCAGTTACAGCGATGCGGTGGTTGCTTTTCCCCGGTCGACTTGCGCGGCAGACTTCTCTGTGACGTGCCATTGTCGAGCTTAAAATGCAAGAGGCCACACATCCAAAAGGTTCACCCGACAGTCAACGCCACTCTGGGAGGCAATGCAGCATTGCAGTGTGAACTTTCACCGGGTGTAGAGACGGCTATCAGCTGGATAACACCGGATGGTAGTAAAGCAAAACGAAGTTCTTTCAGAGGCGGACGAGTTAAAGTCATCAATGATGGTACCCTCAACATTTCTAGGGTAACGATGTCCGACGCGGGAGTGTACCGCTGTATGGCCACGAATGACGCTGGCTTTGACAACTTCTACAAAATTCTGAACGTCACGGGTAGCATTCTCCCGGAGTTCGCCGCCACGCAAGTTCCTATCAATCTAGATGACATTCCAGAGGTCGATGATTTCGACCCTAGCTACTGCACAAATCTGCGTGACGAGGACGTCTTTCTTTTGAATAGAACACAGTATACACAGAGAGACGTAAACCTGGAGCCAGACGACCGCCGTGTGAATCCAACGGTTGATGCTACAAAGATTCCTCCAATGGACTCACCTACACAAAAAGATCAGGATCAGGATACTTTTATGACGCTGTACAAAGGCTATCTCATCGCGGCTCTCGTCGCAGCTGTTTCTCTAGGAACCCTGTTGTGGATTTTGGTCTGTGCGGTTATGAAATGTTCCAAGGAAAGAAACAGAGACGATCGAAAGAATAAGAGATTAGCCAAGTTAAAGAAGGAGGAAGCATCAGAGTCACGATTTAACGTGTCTTGTGTTAAGAGTATAGATCCTGAGGAGACTGTAGAAATACCCGATGTGTATACTGTAAGTAAACTGACAGGCATTTTCGAAGATATGACTGTAAATCCTGCCACTGAAACAATAGTCTAAGCTGTATAAATGCATTTAACATATTGGTAGGGAACCAAATACGTATTGTTGTTGTTCTTCGTACGTACGTAAATACATCAGATACTATATGCCAGTGCACTTTTTTTCTAGATAAAAGGAATTTGCCAAGAAACCACTTTTCAGGACGAAACTGCAGCAACAGTGGGGAATCGCAATTGCAGTGGATTTCATTTGCTTAGACGTTAGCTACTTTGGAAACAAAACTTTTCTATTCAGTATTTTTTTCAACTCTGAATAATTGATCTCCTGTCCCCTATTATTTTCTAATGATTATTATAAGACTACGTCAAGGATCATTTGTAGCACATCACGTTTGTAAAAAAGTACATTTTCCATTTCATAGGGGTTGAAGTTGTAGATTATTTGAAGTAAAAGAACCTGCTACAAGAAAGTCATTCTGCCAAACGTGTCATTGTATCCTGTCATTTAGGGACATTCCTGAAACATACATTCCAACAGCTGGTGCCACGTGTCATTTCCCCTCCGAAGAACCGTTATCAAAATAGTTACTAAACAATATACTGTCTAATATTATATAAAATGCAAACTATATACTACGTAACAATTTCAAATATTTTCCCATTTCCTTCAGAAAGAAAATCACTTATACTTGATAGTATTACATACTCAGCAACAATTTTATCAAGGCGCTTGGTGCAGATAAAGAATTTACCTCTACAGAGAATAACAATTTGCCTATATAAGGTTTTGAATATATTTGTAAATAAAAGTTTGGTTAATGCTGGATTATGTTGTATTCAGTAGTATCAGTTGCAATTTTTTTTATTGATTTGATCAAGTAATACACTGACAGATATGATCACTTCTGTAGAACAAGCATGGTCTCATGACATCACAACCGATGTCAGCACCTCTAGATTGCTGCATAGTAGTATTCATCATCATATCAATCATCATATCAACAGATTTCTCCATAGAAGGAGCCAGATGGTAAATGCACAGATATGCAGTTCATCAGTATTCCCCTTGGAGTGAATAGTGCGCTTGACGAGGATTATTTGTGGATCAAGGCGAATCGTTTTTCCATGTCAACGCTCGTGTTATTTGTGCCATGTTAATGTCATTTTAACAGGAAAGTATTGCTGAGCTTCAAAAGCATATTTATCATCAATAAAGATAGTATATTCTATAGTATTAGCTCGTAAATAAAGGTCTCTCAGCGGAAAATATCGCATTAAAAGGAGCCATTGGCATCTCGTGCAATGGAATAACCCTCTTTCAGTTCACGATGACGTTTTATGAATGCGAAAGCTACCTTGCTGGTTACAAGACTTTAAAATGAAATTTACAGAGCAATTCCATCGGTCAAACATAAACTTGTGACCTCAAAATTTACTTGGACGTGTATAACGGCAAGAATCCACACAAAGTATATATTACGTGACCCAGAGGAACGATATAGCATCATACAATCAACATTATCAGCGGCCAAAGGTACGTGCGGTCGATCCCAATCCCCGCCCTAATCCATGATCATATTTGGAGTCAGGTACGGAATATTTTGGTAATTCTAGTTTACAGGTTTATCGATTGTGATATTGAACTTTTCATGATGTCTAGAGACGGTCGTCTGGAAAAGGGACCTTTGAACGACAAGGGCATTATCGCAGGTTAATGGCCATCAAATAGATCTATAAAGGTCATAAGCTTTAATCAAAGGGGCAACTTGTCAAGTCTGTACAAACCCAACTAGACAACCCGGGCGGATCGAAGTGATGTGAGACATGACCTGCCTTTGGGTACTGTGACATTCCTCAACACCAAGTTGTACGTTATACCAATATTTGAAGAGAAAACGTAGGGGGTAAAGTCCCGTTGCAATTGACCCTAAAAAAGTCAAAAATCTTGAAATAATTTCAAAATTCGCTCAAACTCACAAACGTACGGAATTCATATACTAACAACTTCAAGTGGTATCTCATTGCACTTGCGTCACGCTTGCGTCACTGCGGGGTTGGAAAAATACTCAACGAATTTCAGAGATAAAGTATTACTTTTTGTGTATTTGTCATCTTCTAAGTCATACTTTTACGTATTACGCAATATAAATTCATGAAAAAAAATAACAAAACGGTGACGCAGTGAACGAACCCCGCAGTGACACAAGCTTGACGCAAGTGCAGTGAGGTACCACCTTGCGACTATATCTTTATACGTTTCGCTCAAAAGTGTAGCTTTGCGAAACGACGAGAAATAGTTGAAAACCCACGTATTTTAAGGATTTTCCAGCATACCATGCTATTTGTTTACCACTGCACCATTCTCTACGCGACGTTATCCATGCTGTTACTATTGCGGCACATGAGCCCACTCGTTAAGAACGAATTTCATTACCACTTCCATCTCTCTCGTGAAAATTGACCGCCATGTTTCGATTGAGGTGGAATTGTGGGGTTTACCTAATGAAAGAGCAAGACGAAATGGCGTCGTTTCGTTTGATTTAGTTCCCCATCGCCTCGGCTATCAAGCGACCTCGTTCCATGCAAATAAAAAAAGTGCTTTTGAGTAACATTACAAGGTCTTAAATATAGGGATTGTATTCCCCAAAGGAGAAGGGTATATCTTTATTACCAAGATGATATGGGACCGCAAATAACGTTAAATACGAACGAGTTCCTATTTCAGCGGCAAAACTACATTCCCTGTCCTCATTGAACAAGTCCTCTTTGGCCAAATTGGAGGGATTTTCCATGACCTTACTACAGCAACCCAGGCTGCTGACAAGTGATATTTCATCATTATGTTTCCAATCCTACTGCCAGGGTCAGCCGCTCAGCTGACCTAAGACCTCCCCTGTGGTCTTATTGATAGCGTTTGTCAAAGAAGCAAGGATAGCCAGATCTCCGTTGCCTCCGGTAAAGGTAGTTATCAATATACTTATGATTAATGAGTTTGTTTCCCGCCTTTGGACACGAACGCGTTAGTCTCCATGGTCCGTCTTACCGCCTAATGGAGTCAGGCTTTACTATACAGTAGCAAATGGAGCTTCGTATATCACAGAAGATGCAGATACAACGAACTATTTCTTTCCAAAGGGCACTGCACCCTTACTGTGCAATGGGAGTCAATGCCTCTTTTTTGCATCAACTGTACAATACGGTACTTGAATGATGGCTAGTAGTAGCTCCAGGAGGTATGCTTCTGTTGGGATCATAGCTGATATGGTAGCTGGTGTTCAGAGAGACATCGTAACTATTCAATGGGCTATGCATATCCATCACTAATGTTATGTACGATGCATCCCAGTTCAGTTGCAAAAGCTCTGGTGAAGATGTCGTTGAACTCACTTGCGATATCTCATTTAGGACAACGGCTTTTTGTTCCATTTGCGTATTGATATGTATGAGGCATTGAAGCGGACTGCAATGCAGCATTTTTAGAAACAACTTGGGTCCTCCTGGGATCCCCGTAGCCAGGAGGCCTGCATCTGAAGAATCGATCACGGAGTCTCCTGGGTACATGTATGACTCCCCTACTCTCCATCTTCATGACGGTCACTCATACGGACCAAAGTAAAAAGGTAGTATTGTGCCGCGGAGGGTTTCCCTTGAAAGATCACAGATCCTTCTCATCTCTAGCACTTGCATAGCATTTGCCATGGAAATATACAGTCTTCATTCTTATGCCACATCTGCTTTAAAAGAGTCGAAACTGAGTGTAAATTTCTTTGATATGGTTTTCCTCGCCGCTACAATAATCACAGCTTTATAGATGTGAAAATTTAATTTGAGCAATAATGTTGACATAAATATGCCTTGGTTATCTCCAATGCTAATGTTTCATTTTTTATAAACAAATCGCGTAACATGTAATTATTTTTATAAGTACATCATACTCGGTTAGAATGAGTTAAGTCCAAATAACATAAAAAGATATTCGCACTATTCAAGGTGTTTATTTGGGATATCTATGGTTTGTCTGGGATACAACTATCATAAAAGTATATTTCCATACGTCAGAAGAAATACCTAGCTGGTCCTTTCATGCCTGTGTATTACTCAACTTGGGAATTCAGAAGCCCGCCCAAAGCCTTAAGCCATCAACACAAAGGTATCAATCACACGCAGCGGTGGTGATTGTTCTCAGACCTAATTGGGATCGTATCTCTTACCGGAAACTTTATTGATCTCTACTGGGACAGTATGAGGTTCAAGGTCGACTTTGCTACCATTGCTTGAAAGGCTAGCAATCTACAGTGATGAAGTAGTTTGCCATGTTATGATCGATACGTCATACGAGACGAGGTCCTCTTGTATGAAGTCAAGCAGAGTGCACAACTACTCCAAAGGAGAACTTGCGGTTTACCCAGCTTTGTAGAACAGCAGACTTCACACCCGGCAGTCGCCTGCAGGATATATGTAGATCCTTCTCGGTTTAGATTAGCTGAGGCGCTGTGGTCCCAGGGCTATGTTCAATATTGCGGGGGTTGCAGACGTGTGTAGTCTCCTCACACCCCTGAGCATTCCGAGTGATGAATGCGAGAGAATAATCTTCACACACGCACCGTCAGGTCAGAATAGATAATACATCCTGATGATTAATACAGATGAGGCCGATGCCCTACTTGGAACAGATTACGCTGTAAGCACTTCTGTTAATTATGTCCACATATGTTAAAAGATAAGACTTGCTGAGTTATAGCCCATCTGGGTGGAATCACCTGCAGTCATAAACGCGTTGGGTATTTCAACGCCTTATTCAAGAGTGTAACAGGGTGTAAAGCAAGACCGATTGGTCCTGTTTTATGTGAATCAGCTTTCGATCCAGGTTAGGTCGGCCACGGCCGGTGGATATTCTACGTGAATGTTAATGTAGCTATGGAGGTATTCTTCAACTTCATAAAGGTCAAAGGCCAGTCTTGTCATGGGTCTGAGTGGGGACGATTTGCTGCACAACGATGTAGTTGCTCCAGTGTTTATAGCATACGTGAGTAGAGAAGTATCATATATAGTCCAGATAATGTGGCACCATCGACACCATTCTGGTGAGAAGCTATCTATCAGATCCCAGCTATAACTTACATAAGGAGTTGCCTTCGATAAATCCCACATTGGTTCTCTTGTTCATGCTCCTCCACCATCTCTCGGATGGTTCAGCAGAGTCTCGAGAGGCTGAAAGTTATGATGTCATACTCCAGAAGACACACATGACATTGCATGACAACGTTACCTCTTAAAAATGACTGACAAAAATAGATATTTGCCTATAACTTAAGGGAAATGTTTCCAGGGAACGAAAAAAAAACATGTACACAAACAAAAGTCAAAAGTCTCAAAAGGAAGTAAAGTCAAGAAAGAAAGTACACATCGATATCCTTAATCAGATCGACTGATCTTTTTGACAGCATCTGATGATCAACGTTAGATATTCTAAATAGATAGTCTTTGTTAATTATGCAGATATTCTTAACTTTACACGATTGTTTGGTTTGTGTCTTATATGTACAATCGCACATCTGGGTTAAGTATCAACCGAATGATCTCTTGAGCTCAGGTGGTTCATTTAGGTTCCATCAATTGCTTTCACCGGCAACCCACTTTTCTATCTATTTGCAGATTGAGCTGAATTTCGACATAGTCCAATCTTGAATTCAATGATTGTCTAAGGGTGATTTTGGCTAACGTACTATCCTCATTTTCGAGGTGGTATAATTGGCAATCTAGAGTTATAAACAAGACACAGCCAGGAGTTATAAACTTACCTGGTAAAGCGAGGCGTAATTGGCAGCATCATATTGAGTCATCAATTCCATTTTAATTATGACAATACTTCCGGCACTGAAATGCTGATGTCATATAGTAGATAATTCTGTACAAGATATTCTAATTAATCTAATGGTACTTGGGAAGACTGAGGATACGTAACTTCTCTGCTGCTCTGTTAATTTGATGTAAAAAAATTGCTGAACAGACAACAGAAAATCAGACTTAAACAATATGAAGCATAACAGAAAATGATGGTACGAAAAGTAGTCTTTGAGAAAGATGTTAAGTAGAATAGAATAGAAATTGTACAACCTATCCACATGTAATATAGTAATATATCTCAATATACAACCGTCTGACACTCTACACTACACGGTACGACCGGGGAACATGTGACTCTTATGAGGAAATGACACAATGTTATGTTAACTGCTTTGTTTGTCACTGGAAGCACTCAACCAGAACTGTTCCCAAAGGTGGAAGTAACGCGCAATTTCTAAAATTGCCGTTTGCGTTTTACCATTCTGGCGAGTCCCGGTTGATTTGCGCAATCCTGCATCAATGATGATTAAAGAAGGTGTGTTCTCACGAGAGTTCGTTATTTACGTATCGTGAATAATGGTTGTAAGCCGGTGCCTGAACTAAATAAGATGATGAAGGTAAATTGTTTGCCAATGTATTTCGTCGTGTAGAATCATTAATCAGGGGAAATGATTGAAAAGATATACATAACGAACATTCAAGTCACATATAAAAACACGAAAAAAAAATTAACTATTGCAAATTTCAGTATTACGTCTCCATACAGTTTTGTGATGTTTATAATGCCAGAGTTGCTTTCACAGCAATTAAAAACTGAAAGCATGAAAGACGTCCCTGAAAGTTTTAATCTCAACATACATGTACATTAATCCGTCTGTAGCTCTCATTAAATCTTTCAAACGCCTGTTATGTGCCGAAAAGTGTGTATTATCATAGTGAAACAAACTTGTAGTAGCGTTAGTAAGACCCAGAGCCCCCTAAAAAGACTTAACGTTCCACCTTGCAAGCGGGCTCCTCTTTCCATTCTACAATCCAGATCTTGCTTTCACGGTGCT
This sequence comes from Branchiostoma floridae, assembly GCF_000003815.2. NCBI lineage: Eukaryota > Metazoa > Chordata > Leptocardii > Amphioxiformes > Branchiostomatidae > Branchiostoma > Branchiostoma floridae. The sequence continues at coordinate 17,122,262 of NC_049986.1, read as the reverse complement.
TTTCGTGAATGATACGGTAGCTACGTAGATTGGCCAAAAACACTTTTGTTCCAACTTACCTTCGATTCTGGGCACGTTACTCAAGATCAAATCTGTTGAAGTTAATGCTAAGCAGCTGTACCACAAAACGGTGAAATGCACGTCTTCTTCAATAATGTAATTACGCATGGTTCCGAAGTTAGGAAAGAGGTGCTAGAGTGAATACAATTACGATAGACAAAGAGCACAATAGGTTGCAATCCTGACACAGGTAGCAGTCTCAGCCCACAACTTAATTATGAGATTTTGATGCCAGAAGGCGGATTTCTGCTTGGCAGATATTGCGGTTATTTTGTCGTAAGTGATGCCGTTTGGTATTCTACCCGGCTTATAGACTCTAGATTTGAATTGTAAATCGTAGATACATTCCATCAAGCGTTTCTTACAATTAAACCCCAGGGACACGGTGTGTACCTTTAAACTCTCGTGTAGCAGGTAGACTTGGGTTTAATAGTCTACAGTTTTTGACGTTCAGCGGCGTAATCGTAGCGCAGATTCGGTAATCTATCTACATCATAACTCGACATATTTCCCATAGATTTGGCGATTAGATATGCACGTTATGCAATTTCTATTTGAAACGTCTGTCAAATTGATATTAGCTTATCTTTGGATATTGGTATTAGCAATACAGCATCAACAAAAAGCAAAGATACATGAAGAATGCCAAATTATAGTACTACGACAAACAGACCTAGCATTACCCTGGCCCAATGAAGACCCCGATTTTTCGTATCTGTCTGTTTCGACGACAAAAAGTAAAAAAGTCACCTGATCCAATTATCTCAAAGCAAAACGACGGTACTTACAATAAGATTTGTGATAACCTCCAAAGTTAAAATTAAACCCTATATAACGAGAGCAAGTACACGATAGATTATACTTGAAATGGTCGTCCATCATGTGTGATCGTTATGTAATACCAAATTTCGGCTGTCATGATTTCCTTGAGATGAATAATGGTGATACGAAAGGGTTATCAATACCAAAACATCGGTCGATAGACCACATTGCTTGCTCTTCACACTTGCAGCGAATGGTCTACGGGCCTCCACTTGCTGCTTTATGCATCCCGTGAGCAAGAGTCACAATCATGATAGGGCTGTTTAAATGCGTGTGCTATAGAATCTATGTCTTTGAACGATACTCAACAATGGAAATTCATGTCCATATCTTTTCGAAAAACATCAGTACAGTTCTGATTTCTGTATACAATCCATATCATTTCTTAAAGTGGCATCTCACTGCACATGGGGCAAAGGAGGGGCACTGCGGGGTTCGTTCACAGCGGCACTGTTGTGATATTTTCGCCAATATTTTTTAATAATTTAGTTATTGCGTATTACCTAAAAGGTAAGACATAGAAAACAACAAAATTCGCAAAATGTAAGAAAACTCGTCCTTTATGTCTCAAATTCCTTGAGTAATCTTTCGAACCCTACAGTGCCGCTCCGGTGCCCCAAGTGCAGTAGATGCCACCTTAAGAAAGTCTCGTCACATTCTTGTACAACTATCGAGTTCTTATTTCTGAATTGCTTTCCATACATTTATCTACCGGGACCTTATCACATTCCCGCTATCCTGCTGATTCATATCGGCACTGAACTGCAGACCCACTCTCTCTCTTTGTGCTATTTTCCAGATCGATATCACAGTAAATGGCCTTTCATGATTGCATTTCAATAATTCCACGCCAGTGTCAAGACGAATTTGCATCCTGTTAATTTTTCATACTGGTGCGCTACCTTAATTTCACCTCGTCAGCATCGGTGCTCATAATGCAGCTATGCCCGCCTTTGCATGGTACATTGTTATGTAGGGCCTTGACATTCAGAGTATCGAGTGGTGCATAAGTAGAAGTTTAAATTGGAATGTATTGTAAAATCATCGATAAAACTCGTCTTTGTCAGACAGTTACATCCATTTCAAGGGCACTCTAGGGGCCCTGGATTTAGAATTGTCTTTCTTCTACGCTAACAAATATTATCAGCATCTTTGATGTATCGGCGCGTATTTATAAAAAGATTATCGGCAAATTCAATCCGTCATAACTCCTCGAATAATTGTCCGATGATAAATAAGCGATGCAGCACAGTGTCATGTACAATAGTTTGATGACGTGGAACAGGTGGCGGTATTGTAATAGCAGACAATCATTACTTTTGCCAAGTTTTTGCTTAAAACATAAATTTCAAAGTCCATATGCTGGGTCTTGTTTGAAGAAACTAAACTGTAGTCCTTTCACATACCCCACAAATTTATCACTTCTAGATAAGGTTTCGTTGTTGTCAATCATAAACAAATTTGCAAAGTTACCATGTACCCTACATTGAGCTGGATGCAAACTGAGTCATGTTCGGGACGGCATTTGCTGATGTAGCGCCACCTACAGCGGTTATAAGTAGCGGCAAGAAGAAGGTGCATTCATTCTAACACTGATGATGGTGTCTGATAGACATCGCAACGTTGAATGTGTGTACTTCCCTAGTTGTGTCTAAAAGAACTTTACTATATATTGCTGGTATTGCCTTGGCGTTGAAAATGTGCTCATGCATATGTGTTGCCTTCCTTTTCACGTTGTAATGAATCAAATGCGATGAAACAAAAAATGTCATCAACAATTGCATGAAAACATTACAAGTAATGGTAATAAAATTCGGGTTGAAAAAAAGACAGTGAATCTCGAAAGCTCCTCAATCAGCAATATATGTTGTGTGCAATCGTTTAAATGACGTCATAAGGAAATTATCCTGTTAGTAGTAATGGCTGGAAAAGCATTGTGTCCGGACGTGTCCACAGTGACGGTGGAAAAAGTATCATGTTACTAGAAATGGCGGGGCAAATAACATGTTACAGACAACGGCTGGAAAATAGCATGTCACGAGAAATGGCGAGAGTCAACGGTTCAATTTCAATCTGGTCAGTCATTGAGGTGGTAAAAACGTCTGACTTCATTTGCATCCCAATGGCGGATAAAAGTAGGTTCTCACAAGGAATGGCGGGAAAGCGTCATCATCAGTGGTTGGACGATACCAAACATGTCATCACCAACATGATGGGAGTCAAGGGTTACCAACGCTGTGCATTTTGGTCAATCATTGAGGTGGTAAACACGTCTGACTTCATGGTAGCCAGTAAAGGTGGGAAATACTACATCACCTACAGTGGCTATTAATTGGACAATACATCATCCCCAGCAATAGCGGGAGTCAAGAGTTGAGCGAGCTGGTCACTCAGTGGGGTGGTAAAACCTGACTTCATTTGTACGACTTTTCTTCCGGGTGATCAGTCAGACTGAGGCTATGTCCCACTTCATTACACATGATGGATGTTGTGTGGCACACTTTAGTCGTCCAAGAAGTCGATAGCCCCGACGGCTGAAAATCCGCTCAAAATGGCTGCTCGCATTTACTCCATGGACAGGTCATAGGTCACGAAAGAGTGGTCTTGATTAGTTCATATTCTGTTTACAGGGGCTGTGTGTTCAGATGTGTGTTGAGAAATTGTATAGGTAGTTGCCGTTCATTGATCGGCTAAT